>NW_027632433.1:0-10292 GCF_902686455.1 Sciurus vulgaris
CATGAGAAAATATGGTGGGGAAGCTATCCTTAAGCAGTTGAATTCTGCTGGGCTAACAGGGGAGCAATATCAGAGAATGATACTTGCAAGCTGATGAACCAATAGGATGTTCACAGACTGACAATTAGTTGGGAGGCAGGGAAATGGCTGCAGTGGAAAGGGGTGGGGACAGCAGTTTTCAGACTGACAAGCTTGTTGTGATGCAATGTAAAGGGGTAAAGGGCAGTGGAGCAGCTTTGTATTACAACCTGAAACTTGTAAAGGGAGAAAAGATAATTAACATAGAGCAGGCCAGGGCTGGATGCAAAGTAGTCTCTTCAATGCCTACCCAATGAAGGTTATGTTGTCAAGTAAGTCACTTCCAGTGAGAATTTTCCTAGGAGATAAACAATGGGTAGGAACTGAAAGTTAAAACAATCAAGAGTACATGATGAAAACAAGGTAGGATCCTGAAAAGCATTATCTACATATATCAATGTAACTGGTGGTGTAGAGCAAGAAAAACACAGCTAAAAATGAAAGTTGGACTTGATTGGAGATGGATACAAATGCTGGGCTGAAATCCTTCTTTTTAAGCATTTAGTATGTGTGCATGCATGGAATATTATAAACATGAAACTTATAGTCCTAATACATGTGAAGATCACTTTGATTACTGTCTTTGTAATATAAAGCTGCTCCCCTGCTACGGTTAGGGTCCGATATCGACTGATCCCCAGAGAATCAAAGTGCACACACCGTAATACAAGACACACAACGAGGTTTTATTGCAAGCTTGAGCTTGGACTGCATCCAGCCTCTTAGACTGTTGCAATGGCTAAGTGGGGAGTGGCCCCAAGGGGTGAGAAAGCCCTCTATTTAAGAGATTTTCAAGCTTTCATACACAAAGACCTGTATGTTATTGGTTAACATTTGAACAGCTAAACAATAGTCCTCCTCTGGTTGGGTCCCACCAATCTATTTGATTCTCATTGGGTCCCACCAGAACTGAATGGTCCTAGAGAAAGAAGGGAGGAGGGAAGGGGTGAACTAAGCAGGAGATGAGTTGAGGCTATGCCCCCCTGTCCTTGTTAAATAAGGTTTCCAGGCAGCTGCACATTCCTCAGACAAATATCTCTTAAAAACCTTGATAAGCACAGGGGCCCAGCAGTCCTTTTTTTTCTGTATTGGCTCTTGAGGGTGCAGTCGCAACTGCCTGCAACCTGGTGATTAAGACAGCTGCACAGATATCACCCTGTTCTCAACACTACATATGCTGCATTCATTTCCCCACCTCCCAACTTCTTTTCACTCCCCCTGCCCTTTCAGCTGCAGCCATTTCCCCACCTCCCAACTACTGTCAGTCTGTGAACATCCTAGCTAGCTATTGGTTCATCAGTCAGCTTGCAAGTATCCTTCTCCGTTATTGTTCCCCTGTTAGCCCGGCAGAATTCAACTGCTTAAGGATAGCTTCCCCACCACCTTTTCTCATGCTTTCTCTCCCCTACTCACTTTCATTCTCTCTCCTCCTCACTTTTCACACTCCCTCTTGCATGCCCCCTTTCTCTTCCTTTCATTTTCTCTCTTACCCTGCAGGGAGACATTCTGTTTGCTTAATAAACCCTTTTATGTCAATTCCCATGTCTGGCATGGTCCTCGGGTTCTTACAGTCTTCAAATGAGAAGGAATATTATAAGAATGGCAAAGAATTTGGAAATGACTTTTTTAGAAATGTTTGAAGAAAGTAAATAATAAATGAAACAGCTACCACAGCTTTCAAATGTGTAAAGGTCCAAAATAATACAAAATAGGAGATGTAACTTCTCTGCACAGGTAATTGGGACACCTGATTCCAGGGTCATTTTCCTAATAATACATAATGACCACCAGGGTACTCCTTCCAATTTACTCTCATGCCTTTCCCTTTCTCTTTTGCTCCAGGGCCCAACAGAGCAGAAGGGAAATTAACATAACTTGTAAAATCAAATAGATGTAAATTCTTGACTTTCAACTCCTTTCTAATGATGTGAACTTGAAAGTCAGATTTTTAACTTCTTTGAGTCTCAGCCTGTTTGCACTGAAATGGGCAAAGGCATAAATGATACATTGCAAAGACTAGGCAAGTCTTAAGGCTTGGCAGACACATACTTCTCCTTTATCATTGAGTCAGATCCTTTCTCTCCAATCATCTGCTTCCAACAGATGCTCTGGCCTTCTTAAAACCCTATTACAGTCAGATGAGGTGGCACACATTTGTAATCTCAGCAGCTTGGGAGACTGAGACAGGAGGATCTTTAGTTCAAAGCCAGCCTCAGCAAAAGCAAGTGCTAAGCACTCAGTGAGACCCTGGAGATGTGGCTCAGTGGTAAAAATCCTCTGTGTACAATCCTCAGTACCCCCCACCAAAAAAAAAAAAAAAATCCTGATTACAACCAAGAATAATGAGATATTATAGTGTATCGGATTGCAGGGTAAATGTCTGCATCAAGAACACATTCACAATCCAGGCACAGTGGTACACACCTATAAGTCCAGCAGCTCAGGAGGCTGAGGCAGGAGGATCACAAGTTTGAGGCCAGCCTCAGAAACTGCTTGGTCCTAAGTAACTTAGTTAAATATGTCCCAAAAAAATAAAAATTAAAAAAGGGCTGGAGATGTGGCTTGTGGTTAAGTGCCCCTGGGTTAACACCTAGTACAAAAAAAAAAAAAATATATATATATATATATATATACATGTATATATAAAGTTTTCTTTAAAATTATAATTGAGAGATTCATAAGTGGCAGAGGATGATCAAGTCAATTGGTTATCTTCCTTTTCTGCACTCAATTATATTACTGAGTAAAAAAGATGTAAAAAAAACATGAAAAAAAATAATCAGTGTCTACTCAACTTAGGACAACCTGGCATATATACCATTCTCTTTCATACATACGAACATGCTTTTTATATTCATAAACCTGTATGTATGTATGTATACATACATATACATAAACATATGGTAAATTCAATTATACAAATATTGTTTCAAAGATGAAGTAACAACAAATTGCAGTTTTAATGGTTTTGGTACAGAAAATATTAAAGTATGAAGTCAAAATATGAATAATTGTTCAGTTTAAAACATTTATTTTCCACAGATACATTAGATTCGTGATGAATTTTAAAAACTCAAGGAAGTAAAAAAAAATATTCAGAAAGAGCAGAAATTTAAAATAGAATGTTTTTGAAATAGAAAGCTCTAAAGAGTAATGCCTCTCATTTAAAAGAAAGCACAAACCAGGAGAATTGAGAGTTCAAATCTAGCCTGAGCAAAAGTGAGGTGGTAAGGAACTCAGTGAGACCCTGTCTCTAAATAAAATACAAAATAGGGCTGGGGATGTGGTTCAGTGACCAACTGCCCCTGAGTTCAATACTCAGCACCAAAATATATATCATTGACTATTTCATTTCTCCTGTGTTGAATCTCATGTTACAGGAGCAGAGAGCCAAACTGTCCACTGGAACCAGTGAAATTATGAAAAACAATTAGATATCTAATTGAAAAAGAAAAGAATATTAAAGTAAAAAGAGGCCTGTTTAAGGAAGAATGAGTCTAATGCAATATGATAGAAGAATAGACTGGCAAATGACTAAGAACCAACAATTAAAATAAATTGATTATTTTGTGTGAAATGTGGTTGTATAAGATCTTTTCATAACTTATTGAGATATGCAAATAAATAACTTTTTTAAGGTGGTAATGAAATTACATATTTTTATCCATTTGTAGATGCTTATTAAGTCTGGGTAACATTTGGACCAGGAAAGGAGTCCCCCTCTTCCCAATGTCCCCATCATAAAATAAACATTATTCAGATAAAAGTATGTTGTGAAATATTATAGGAGTAACTACATATTTTTAAGTATTATTAAACTTTAAACTACTAAAATTTAGCTCATTAACAGGCAATGTAGAAACTGTTATTACCCCCAAATCAATAACATATAAAATGTTACTTTTTTCAAACTAGCACTGGTTTCTCATTCATCTTTAAAATAAAAAGTACCATGTTATAGAGACAAAAAAAGTTATAAATGCCAATGTCACTTTACCCTAGGTTTTAAAGAGAGAATTCCTGTTAAAAAGAGGAATGTAAAATACACAACCACAACACAGAATAACCCCCCCTGCAATAAAAACAGTAGCATATATTATAAACTGGAAAATGTACAGTCAACTATGATACATGTTGCACATTAAATAAATATATTAATAAAATGTGAGGGACCCTTCCTGGCACTTATAAGAACATTATCCAAGGATTTTCCATACAAATTCAGAAAAAACAAATTTGATCTGACAGCAAAAACAAATTAATGAGATTTTAAATTATTCATAACTTTATACATTTAGTGAACAGAAAAAATAATTTAAAAAGTTGAGTTACAGTGCCACAGGATTCTAACATGGCATTTCTGCAAAAGGAATCCATGGTGAAAAGAAAATGACACATGATAATGAGGTGAAAATAACAGGACTAAGTACCTGTGAAGCCTTGCAGTTTTGTACCATAGCTTATCTTAGCCACTAATTCTTTTGCTAAACACACCCTCATCCAAATTCCAGGAACTAAGGAATATTTTATCTTACATGGAAAAAGAAACTTTGCAAGTATAACTAATGTTAAGCAGTCTGTGAAAGGATGGGCAACCTGCATTATCCAGGCAGGTCAATTAAATCCCCTGGGTAGTAAAATATGTTTCCAGAGCTAGGTCACAGGGACAAAGTTGTCATCACTGAAACTGGTAAGGGAAACTTAACATGATGACTTTCCCCACAGCACCATTACTGGCTTCTTTAAAGATGGAAAATGGGGACCAGAGTTGAGGGACATGATGTCCTCTAAAAATGGAAAAGACAAGGAAGAAGACTCTCCCCTACAGCCTCAAGACAGGAAAACAACTATTTTGATGCCCTGACTGTGATCCATGAAAACCATGTTGGACTTTAAAGCTACAAAATGGGAAGATAAATTTATGGACTTTTTAAAGCTACTAAATCTATGATAGTTTGTTATAAAAACAATAGAAAACTAACACAAAACCCCTTTTGTTACCACAATTCCCTGCTACTCTGCCAGATACAGTATGCCAAAACTGATGGAAAACTAAAAAAATGGACAAGAAGAGAACCTAGAGTACTGATGTCAATGATATGTCAAATTAACAAACTTTGGGATCACGAACCACAAGACTTCTGGGCTTCAATGGTTCTCTGCAGGCAAATTCCTCATCAATTCAGCAAAGTTAACATACACATGCATAGCATGTAAATTCCAAAGTCATCTTCTATGGAAAGATTTGGGAGCTGTAAGTTATATTCTGATATAAATAGATTTCAATTGAAGAGATTTGTCTTCCTTTTTAATTATTTGACAAGCTAGTAGGGAAATAGAAGTACTAACATTCATTCTCAATTACTAACTAATGACATTTCTTGATGAGTTTCCTTTATTTGTTTAGTAAATAAACATTCAGTAGAATCATATAAAGTTTTGATATGTCAAAAAGGGTAAAATTTCAACAATTTTATATAGTTCATCCAACTAATTTCTCAGCTTGCACCATACAGCTAGAAGAGGTTAAAAAAAGCAATCTATTCCCCCAAAATTATCATGCTTTGAAACTTCTACCAACACTCTATGAAAAAACAAGAACAAAAAAAATTAAGTCATCTCCCTTCCTGTGAACCCTGGGGAGAATTTAGTCTATAAGCTTTACTTGGCACTTCTATTTGCCTATTAACTAAAGGTTCCTAATGCCTTAATGCATCCCAGTTCCACAATTACATTAAGCCATCCATACCATGCTCACTAATCTTTGAAACTATAAATAACTGTCATAATAATAACAAATTATTAAAAACTACAAATAAGATTTTATAAAGAACTTAATAATCTTTTCAAAATCACTCTGAGGCCATTAGCTCAATATTTTAGAATTAAATCACACCAAAAAAAGTGAAGCAAAAAATTACAGATTTAAATCTCATAAAAGCACAAAAATTACATGTGCTGAAAGAAAAAAAACAATCATGGAATGAGAAAACAGAAGAGGTGCCTAATACATCTTTATATTTATTCATGATTTAACAAATCTCTATCTTTAAAAACTTAATAAAGCACTCAATAATATCTAAAAATGAAAGTAAAGTAACAGGATAATCTCCTATTACCTTCTAAAGCTAATGAAATGGACAAGTGTTACATTAAGCTTTATAAGTGACTCTTTAAAAAGGTCAGTTAACACAGTAGTATTGTGGTTTAGAAAGCTACTTGGAAGCAGGGTTATAGCTAAGCATAGGTCAAAAATGTTATGGGTTTGGGTTGTGGCTCAGTGGTACAGCACTCACCTAGCACATGAGAAACACTGGGTTTGATTCTCAGGACAGCATATAAAAAAATAAAAATAAAAGTCCATCAACAATCAAAAAAATTTTTAAAAATGTTGTTACACTGGGTATTGGCATAAAATAATACAGACCAGTGAAACAAAATAGAGATCCTACAAATAAACCCATATATCCGCAGCCAACTGATTTTTTTTACTAAGATGACAAGAAAGGTCTAGGCTAAATGACAGTTTCTTCATTAAATGGCATTTAAAATTGGGTTTTCACACAGAGAAAAAAAATTAGGTCTCTATTACCCATCAGTTTTAAAAAAATCAACTTTAAATGATTAAACTATAAAATTACTAGAATAAAACATAGGGGAAACACTTCAGACACTGGAATAGACAAGGAGTCTTGAAGAAAAATTCAAAAGTACAGGAAACAGAATCAAAAATATACAAATGGGATTAAATCAAAGAAAAATATCTTCTACACAGTTAAGAAAACAATCAGCAAAGCAAGGAAACAACCAAAGTATGGGAGAAAATATGTACAAATTATACATTTGCAAAGAGGTTAATAACTAGAATACAAGAAACTTCAAAATCTCAATAGCAAAAAAGAAAAAAAAAAAAGAAAACTACATACTTGATTTTTTATTGGGCATTAGATCTAAATAGACATTTCACCAAAGAAGACATACAAATGGCCAAAAAAATGCTCCATGTCACTGATCATTACAAGTCAAAAGCACAATTAAGCATGTATAATTCACTTTAGTACAAATGGCTACTATCAAAAAGATAAATGCTGGCAAGAATGTGGAGAAAAGTGAACCCATGTGCAGTGTTGGTAGTAATGTAAATTGGAATGCCATTATAGAATACAGTATGGAGACCCTTCAAAAATTTATAATAAATTGCCATGTGATTCAGCATTCCCCACTGGGTAAATATTCAAAGGAAATAAAATCAGTATATGGGAGAGATATTTGCATTCCCATGTGTACTACAGCACTATTTACAGAAAATAAGAAAAGGAAACAACCTGAAAATTCTTTTATTGATTCATAAGTATACAAAATGAAACACAACTCAGGTACAGAAATAGAATGAAATGGCAGAAAATCCTGCCATTTGTTACAATATGGATGGCACTGGAAATTATGTTAAATGAAAGAAGTTAGGCCCAGAAAGACAGGTAATAATGATCTTACTCTTTTAAAAAGCTTCCCTAAAATAGTTTACTTCACAGATTTTTTTTAAAGTAGAATATTTATTACCAGAAGCTAAGGGAGAGAGGAGGGTAAGAGGGCAGAATGAGGAGAGTAAACAGTGTGTACAAAGTTATAGTTAGGAGCAGTAAGTTCTCCAGCATGATAGTGTGACCATAGATAAAAATGGAAGATATATTTCAAAAACATTGGAATAAAGGATTTTGAATGCTTTCTTTAGAAAGAAATCACAAATATTAGAACAGATAGACATTTATTGTGATTTAAGTATTATGCAATGGAAACATATCAAAACACACATGGTTCTCTACAAATACGTACAATTTTGGCTTATGAGTCACTCTAAACTTAGCCTAAATTAATAAAAAAAATCTAAATACTCAAAGGTAAAGAACTGTGAAGTTAATTTTACATTGGGTAAACTTCAGGATGATAAAATATATCAAGCAAAAATAAGATCTGCATTCTCAAAACTTAATTTAACATTTCCTCAGGAATATTCATTATATAGTTCTCACAGTGACCCATGAGATGGGTATTATGTCCCCCATTTCATAGAGAATAAACTGTAGTTATAAAGCTAGGGTTGCACACTTGCATGATGAAATCCACAGATCCCTCAGTTCTTGTGTACAGTCAACAGTACAGTGTTAGTATTTCCAGCTCAAATACTTACAGAACTGAATAGAGATACAAAATGATGAAAGATGGTCTTAAGTAAACAAAACTACAAACTTTTGAAGGCTTTTATACAAATTGTGGGATGAGGTGAACTGCTGTGGGGCAACAGTAAGGTAGCAGTAGATAAGAGGAAAATTATTTTAAATCAAAGAGAAGTACTTTACATAAAACATAATGAGATTTCTTTTAATCAGAGAAGCAGTTGCCCAGGAGAAAGAACAATGCCTTTGACTTCAGATCTGTATTCCATTCAGATTGACTGCTCTTTTTAACTGAACTTTATATGAACATAACTTTCTTATACAAAATGCATCTAATGCTTGCCTGATTCTTTCATAAAATTGTTTTGGGTAACAAATTAAGTATTAAATGAAGTAAATGTTTAACCAGCTATAAAATATACTATCAAGACTGTTCTCATTATTTTTTAATGAGGGCATTCCATGTTTTGTTTCAGATTTCATATATACTTTCATTAACAAATGTATTATACTACACTATTAAAGCAAGATCAAAACTAGTTGGGTGGGAGCTGGAGAGGTGACATGGGCCTGTAGTCCCAGCTACTAGGGAGGACTTGAGGCAAGAGGATGACCAGCCTGAGCTACATAGCAAGGCCTTAAAATTAGAAAAAAAAGACTAATCTAATGCTGAATCTGTCTTAAAAATATTATTCTAAAGTGCATGAAAATATCTCATGATAAATAATGTATTGGTCCCTTGAATCACCAAACGAAAAGCCACATACATTTCAATAAGCAGCAGTGAAGCCCAGATCCCTAATATACACCTCTCTTCACCAGTGTATGAATTAGAAAGGCTGACTAAAATCCATAACCTTTCTTGCTGAAGACTCCATTCTCAGTCAGAGAATTAGAAACCTTTTCAGGAGAGATTTTTAAACCCATAAAATAAATATGGAAGACTTTCACAAAAGTAAGTTATACTCAAATGCAACTATCAACAGTGTTCAGGATTCTGCATATCTGTCAGTGAAGGTAAAGAGATGTGCAGTGTCAAAGTGTTGTAATCACTTGCTCAGTGCTATGTGTAGCCTAAGTCCTAATCAGAATAGCTCTAACAATTATGACATCATATTATGTGATAAAGAAGCACTGAAAAAAATTGACCAAAACCCCACCAGGTATCTTATTTTTTACTTTTGTAAACTATCAACTTGATTACATGGGAAACTTTTCAGTTTTCCCAAAAGGCTGAAATACTTCAATATTGTGAATGCATCAGTGTTAATTTTGAGTTGGGACAGGTAACATAACCAGTTACCATTATGTCTTAGAACTAAGGGATATGCTTTTCAATGCAGTTATTGAAATACAAATTTTTAAAAAAGGAAGAAAGAAAAGTACTGAACAATAGCTTTCAAAAGAATAATACATACATAACGCATGAAGATGTCCTAATAATATCTCCTTCAGGAAAAGGCTTTCTGTTCCATGGCAATGGAGTGTATTTAGCTGACAGTCTCCAAAATCTCTGTTACCCTTTAGCATTTAAGATCGGACAAAGATCTTATTGGATAACCCCCTGCTAATGACTGGGCATGGTATATGTAATAAAGACTGACCATAAGATTCTGAGAACAGTTTAAGAACTCAAAACTAAGTTATGTCTATGTTTGAGGTAGCCTTCTTTTAAGAGCCAGAGGGGACAAAATCACCAACTTACTGAAATAAAGTGACATTCAATCACCTCAAAACCTAACTTATGTATTTTATAAACTTGAATTGTAAAATACAAATTGTTATTTTATATTGAAAGGTTTTTCTGTTACAAAAGGATTTGCTATACTATTTAACACAATTTCCTATATGACGTATAACACAAGTAGATGTCCCCTGCAACTACTTGTGAGTGCCCTAGAGTGCCCCACCCTCATCCCATGCTTCCAAGTACAAGAGCAACTTACATTGAAAACTCAAGCAGGCATTAACTGTTCCAAGTCAAATAATATGGGGGAAAAGTGAGAGGAAGAAGTACATTCAGAAGAATGAGACACATTC
>NW_027632432.1:0-52690 GCF_902686455.1 Sciurus vulgaris
TTTTGAAAATCATTTAAAATTCTAAGTTCTTTCCCCAGAATGGTAATTTTTATGGGTTTAACCATAGTTTGATTTATGATAGATGCCAGGAAGTTTTTGGTGTCTGTGATTTGTACTTTATTAATGGCAATGTGTAAGCCCCATTTTTCCAGTGATTTTAGTAAGGAGTTATAACATTGCTCTAAGGCAGGTTTTCCCTAATGAACTAGCAAAATATCATCCATATAATTATAGATTAAAAGTTAAGGGTTTGCTAGATGTATGGGTTCAATAGGCTTGCCTATATGTATTTGACACATGGTAGGGCTATTGACCATGCCTTGTGGGAGGACTATCCATTCATATCTTTTATTAGGAGAGCTATTATTAAGTGAGGGCACAGTAAATGTGAACCTCTTGGTGTCTGAAGGATGTAATGGAATGGGAAAGAAACAATCTTTTATGTCAATTACAATGGAGGGCCAATTAACTGGAATAATCGATAAAGTAGACAATCCTAATTGAATAGGTCCCATGGGCTCCATTATAGATTTTATTGCTCTTAGGTCATGTAAGAGCCTCCATTTTCCTGATTTCTTTTTTATTATAAATATTGGTGTGTTGAAAGTAGAGGTGGATGGTTTCACATGTCCGGCCTCTAGTTGTTTGTTAACCAATTGCTGGGCCGCTTCTAATTTGTCTTTTGAGAGTGGCCACTGAGGGACCCAGACAGGTTTATCAGATTTCCATGTTATTTTAGTTGCTTCAGTGGCCCCTAATGAAAATCCAATCCCTTTCTATCTTGTTTTGGAGTAACTAAAATGGGTGAAGTAGGTCCTTGACTATTTTTCCTAAGACCTTTTCCCCATATGTGTCTTTGGACTAACATCATTTGATTAACTTTTGGATTACTGTATGGGATCTTGGATGTGAGATGTAAATCCATCTGTTCCATGATATCTCTCCCCCATAGGTTTACCGGGAGATGTTCAAGAACATAAAGTTGGATGATACCACTATGACCTTCTTTATCCTTCCATTTTAATATGGCTGCACTCTTGTTAAGATTGGAAGCTATATCCAATCCCCTTAAAATCTGATCTGCCTGCTGAAGTGGCCAGGCTTGGGCCATTCTGTAATTTTGATAATACTTTTGTCAGCCCCATTATCTAATAAGCCCTCAAAACTGTTGCCTTCTATCACTAACTTTGTCATAGGCCTATCTTTTAAACCCCATGTAAACATGACCATATTTTGGCCAGTGGAATGTAATCCTTTTCCCCCCCCCCCTAATAATATTTTTTGATGGATATGGTCATAGCAACTGGGTAAGACCAACAATTGTGCTATGAGATCACCCTGAGCTACTATTACTACACCTCTTGGTGAAGAACAAGGATTTTTATTTCTCCTGTAAAATCAGGGTCTATAACTCCAGGGACAATATTTAATCCATTTAAAGCAGAAGAACTCTTCCCCAGAACTAGTCCCACTGTTCCTTTAGGTAATGGGCCAACAACCGAAGTTGGTATTGGCTGTACTCCCATCTCTGGAGTTAATGCTGCTCTGGCGTAGGCACAGAGGTCTGAACATCTACTTTCTCTTTTAGAAGCTTGGCTTGATTGTTGTTTTTTACAGTTTCTATATCTTTTCCTCTTCTCTTAACTGTTTTTGAAATTTTGGTTTTTTTGGAAATCTGATAGGAACGAACTAATGTCATAACAACAACAACAACAACAAACAGAAACCAAACAAGGAAAGGTAACACAAATAACTTACACATATTCGTTATAGGATGTCCTTCGCTGTCTCTTGGGACAGCCTATCAATATATTCCCTCTGTAGGAGAATCTTTCATTAATATTCCCCCTCTAGCGGAATCTTCATTTAAAACCTTAAGGTAACTGTTTCTTCTAATTGGGAAAACTTCTCGTTAATTACGCTAGCAAAACTGTCTTTTATTTACCTGAGGGCTCACCATTTCCCAATCTGATCCTCGTCTGATCCCTGTACAGGTCACCACTTACTTGTTACTGCTCCTTCTTGCCCGGGTTGCTTCAAGCGGCTCACCGCTGCTTGTTGTTCTTTCAGCCCGACCAGCAGGACAAAAGTCACATACTCTTCAGAAGTTCATGAAGCTGCTTCTGCTTTATTCAGATAACACCCTCAATATATAAGCAGTCTCATGCATAAGCAATTGTAACCATATATGTTCATCCAATCCTGTTTAATGTCAAGCGATCACTCGCTCAAGCATACATGTAAATTATATCTGTCCATGCATTAGTCAGCTGAACTGATTATCATACAGCCAATTGTAAACACTTCCTGCCTTTCTCCAGGCATAATCAGGATGCCATTTTCTCACTGCCAGTCACCATCTTTAGATGCACATGGCGTAACCCTGGGCCCCGGGTCTCGCCCACCACACCTATCTCCCCAGCCCCATGTTCTGTTTTGATATACAGGTTTTGACCATGTTGGGTCTTCACTTTTGCTTTTGAGCAGGACAATTTTGACTAAATTTCTGATATGGAGGTGCACTCATGATTACCAGAGCAATGCTTCAGTGCTGCATATACCAAAATGAAGTCATTTACATTGAAGATCAATGGAGTAGGTGGTATGGTGTAAGGAAAACATTTCCTGAGAGGTCTTGTGCTGAAAAAGCTAAGAATCAGCACATGTATCATCAGCTATACATTGCAAGCAACAGGAAAGAGCCAGAATTCGGAAGGGTATTGATTTCCTTGCAAGGGGTATTAGGGCCATTATGATGGCTGCTTACAGAATGATCTGGCACTGACTACCTCATGTATCTGTACAGTATGTTGAAGCTGAAGAAATGCCCTGGAATTTGGGCATAGAACTTAAACAATGACCATTTTGTTAGTGTCTCTTCACTGAAGTTGGTTTTCAGCACCAACACCCTTCTGCATTTCATGCCCCCCAATGGTCCTGACTCTTCCTTTGGGAGTATTCAGCTTTGAAGCTTTGTTCCATTCTCTTTTCAGCATGATACATTTGGCATTCTTCCCTATGAAATTGTGTTCATCATGCCAACAGCAGGCTCTTGTTTCATCCACTGGCTTGTGGTCTGCATCTTTCAGGGGCTGGTGATAGGACCCTTGGCCCTGTTCTGGAGGGACTTGTGCCACAGAGGAACTAGCCTGGTCAAAGGAATGAACCCTTGGTTGAACAGATTAGCCAGATATTTCTGCATCTGAAGGTGAGTTGAAGGACCTCTGAAAAATTCATGGCAGGAAAATTTCTGAGTGCAGCCAAGCTGTAAGGCAGCAGCCAAGGTGCTTGGCCCTGGCAGGTGGAGTGAGCACAGAGCACCTCTTTTTGCAGACAGCTCCCTCCTGTCTTCCATTCAACACGCTGAGTGAATGAATGACTCCCTGGTCTCCTCATGAGCCATCACAGTAGTCATCCACCTCCACTTGGAAGACCACTTCCCTTTTCCTCTTTAGATTTACTGACAGTGTCTAACTGAGTTGCTAAGCCTTTCCCTAATTTAGCAAAAAAGTTTTTGCCCAAGAGAAACACCTTCCTCTACCTCACCTGTAGGGGTACCAGGCTAGCTCACGTGCAGGTAAGCACCATGGAGTCAAAACCTCCAGACTCCTGGAGTTGGGTGGAAAGAGGCTGGTGGTGTGCAGTCTGCAAACTCATTTATTGCAGGAACATGCCTTCATTTTATAAGTTTCTTGCTTAGTCAGTATTTTCCATGGGAGATCAGACCACCAGTCTCCTATACAGTATTTCTTGGTAAAACTAGGTCAACTTGGGTCAGTTTATACATTCCCAGGTCAGAGAAGTGGAATGTTTCTCTCTGCAAGTTTACACACTTTAGACATTATCTGCTGTGAGCCAAGAACTAGGATTTCTCCCAACATTGCATCACATTTAATTGAAGAAAAACTAAAAATTCTTCCAATGAAGAATAGTGGCAGCACAGATACATATAAAGATTCCTGATGTTTCCACACATAGAGTCAGACTCACTGGAATATGGCCACATGATGAAAAGAGAAGCTTGGGGAGACTCAATGGAGACTCAGCCCAGACAGCCTGCTCCCAGATAAAACTCAGAAATACTGGCTAATAGAATGAGAAAATCATCCACAGGAGGAAGAATCCACAGTTGTGGCAGGGAAACCTGACTGAATGGAAGATAAAAATTCCCCTTCTTGTCAGCTGAGGAGAATCCCTCTAAACCAGTTAGTCAATGGAGAAAATCAGTGGACCACAAGCCATGCATGTTGGTCAAGTTCAGTGGCGATCTGACACTGAGACCTCACCACTGCCTAGGCACATCACATGGAGGAAACTACACTCCTAAAGGACCCACCCCTAAGAGGGGATCCTTCTAAACGCATGCAAACTTTCAGCCTATTAACACAAACAACACGAGAAGACAATAAGTCCTCTCCAAAATGTTTATAGTTCCCCAATAACTGTATCCAAGGAATCTTTTTTTCTAACATCCACTAAGGAAATGAACTGGAAAATTATTGATTGTACCCTAACCACAAAGGTTCCATTCTACAAGGTTACTCTTTGGATAAAGGTTAGATGTAAGACTCATTTGAGACTATTTTATGCTTCAACATAGACAATAATTTCAAGAGATGATGGAAGTTTTAACCTTGTCATTAATCACTGGTACTGTGAAATTAAAATTTTGCATCATTGGGAATAACCATTCTTGGACATAAATGAGATCAATGGCAATCAGAGTTACATATGTTCATAATTTTAACTGTTTATTCTTGAGTCTTATAGTTAATGTTTTTATCAGTGAGGTTTTACCAATGAAAACACAAACAATATTCAGAAAAAAATACTTCAATTACTAGAATAAAAGTACGTTTAGTTTGCCATGATTTCCAATGTATTTTCAGACTCATTAGATTGCCTTAGATCTAAATATTAATTTATGATATTTTGATTTTTAAAGAGTTTTGCAAAAGATCATTTCATTTAAACTAATTTACATTCTGGATGTGAGGAAAAGAGGATGAAACCATGAATTCAAATCCCCATGTTTACATACCAGTGACTGTTTATTTTCAGTGCCACTTAGCCCTTCCTCCTCTTCCTCTGATGTTACATCTAACAGTAGTTCATTCACAAATGGATAGTTTACTTAAGTTACTTAGTACTCCTGGAAAGAGTAACAGTCTATTAAATTAAAAACTAATAATAGGCTTTATACTAGATCATCATTTACTTTAGAAACTATCTTATTGTGCTGTGTGTGTTTTTGTGTGCTTGTGGGTGTACATGTGTGTGTATTCATGTTTTGTGATTTTATCCAGGGACTTTTGCAACCTTAGCAATTACTCTACCAATGAGTGGTATTGCCAAATCTATTGTACTTTGAGAAGGAGTCACTCTAATTTGTTCGGGGTGTTATAAATCTTGCTATTCACCCATCTCAGCCGCCTAAGAAACTATGTTTATGTGTGACCAACTATACCAAGCAAATATTTACTACTCTATGCATGCTTTTCCTGATGGATAACTTCAAAACTCATCAGGGAAAAACTGCATGTCAACAGGTTTAATGTATAAAAATAACTCAAAATTTATCCCTCCAGAAAAATTAAAATTCCCCAAAATAAATTTTTAAAAATACCTGCAAAGTATCCAAATCATAGTTTGCTATTCTCTCCTTCTAATAATAACTTTTCAACATGCTATGTTCATCAATATTAACTTCCTAATGACTGATACTTCTTACTCATTTGTCAATGAATACCTTCATATCTAAAATGTTTTTTCCACTATTCTGACAAATTAATTTTCTTCTTTTAGAAGGCAAACGATTTGTTCAGTCTTTCAGGACTATTGCTATCTTTCCTGATGTAGTGCTTTCCTCTTGGGGCCACCTTAGTAACCCAGCAACTATTCTACTTGGGACCTAACAAGTTGACCTGTAAAAAATTTCTGTACAAATCTAATACATTTGCTCCCAGATTGTTGGGGATGTTTTTTATATCACCTCGGTGTCAAGAGTTCTAATTATTTGAACCAATAACTGAGTAAGTTGTTGGTAAGTGGTATTTGAGAAAGAAAGTGCCTTTACTGAAGGTTGATATGAAGAGAGAGTTAAAGAGTAAGATTATTAGCCAGAGGCAGGTAATGGAAAGAACAGGAAAGACTGTAGCATGACACAGAGAAAAGCCCCAAGTTGACCCATATTTGTATGACCATATGGATGGGTGAGGAGTAATGACAGAGGACAGCACAGACAGGAGAAGAGTAGAGGCTGATGGCTGCATATGCAGTATAGCTAGACCAATATCAATGCTGTGTGTGGTACACATGAGGGCCTTTGTGTGAATACAGATGAATGACGAGAAGACAACTGTGCAGTGTGACATTCATGCAGGTCTGAATGGAGGGAGTGTTTCCAGAAATACAGAGAATAGACAATTTTCAGTGACCTGTATATAATGAAGTTTAATTAAATAAACAAAGTTTAAGAAGTTGGGCCAGGTGAAATGCTTCCTCTGTTTCCTTTGCATTTCTTTCCAGACTTACCAGCTCATTTCACCTTCCTGTTATTTATTCAAAAGCAATTTGGAGAGATTTGGTCTTGATTCATTTTATATTACATTCTTTAGATTATTCCTACTACAATTTCTTCCCTAATCAGTAGTTGTATCTTTTCTTTCTAAGCATATTAAACAGGTTTTACTTAAAGGTAATAATACAGACTTCTCCCGGCAGGAAGAAGGGGCCATGGCTGATGTTCTAAAAGTCCCAAGAAATGAGCTCACCCTACATCTTTTATAGGTTAATTTCTCTTTTGTTCTCCAGTTCTTTCCCCCCATTATCTCTCCTTCCTGTCTACGAGACTAGGCCTGGTTTTGCATTAAGTGAGAAGCCATGGGCAGGGGGAGGGCCAAGGTGATTCAGCCAGGCAAGGGCCCAGGGGGCATTAATTAGCAGCTCCTTTTTTGCAGCCCTTGATAAAGGCAGGTAAATTTGGTAATCAATGGGGCTCTGGTGATCCTTGACATTCCATTCTTCCAGGGGCAGTCTCCAACTTCCAGAGGCAGATGGCTTCATGGCTTCATTTCCTGGAATTGACCCGATTCCTTATTTCTACACTAACTACCTGTCCTTAATTCTGACTTCATTCCCCCTTTTGCTTTAGTAACTCCTAACTGCTTGTTAAGGAAATGAAAGGGGGCGTCAGTCATTCTGGCTGCTTCAAAGCTGAAAGGGGATAGCAAGGGGCAAGCAGTTTGGAGTTCCTTTTTTAAAAAATCGGGTCAATCGCAGGGTCCAAGGAAGAAGTCTGGTTGGAGAAGAGCAGGTTGTAAAGTCATCTGGGGGTGGGTGTTTCTATGATAGAAGAACAAAAAGACATGAGTACTGAAATGAAATTAATACAAAGTAAATGTTGCAGCATCTGAAACATGCCACTGAGTATCACGAAAATGACAGAAGTCAATCTCTCACCAGGAGGTGGAAGAACTGAGAAATTGTTCCCATAACTAGGCCTAGCAAAGGCTGGAGAGGACAAGGCCTTTATTTGGGGACTTTAACATTGTCCAGGTTATCAGGAATGTAAACAAAACATTTAACTCTTAATGTCATTGATGTCCCCAGAAAATATAGTTAAGCTACTTAATGTCATCTGATTTTGTAAAATATCCCTTTATTGGTATAACCTGTGTTTAGTAGAGATCTCTATAGTTCTTTTACTTAGGGCTAGATAATCATATGAGCAAACATAGATTAAGTCTACCTGTGTAGCTTAGAAAGGTCTTAAACTGACTAAAGATTTCTGACTCTGGAGGTTTCTCTTGATAGTTGTTGGGCACATTTGCTAAAGAATCTTTCTTTCATTTATAGCTTCCAGTCTTTATTCTAGTGGGCTAATACAAGTGTACATCTTAAGTTACATTTAACTCTTATTTCCTTTAAATGCCCAGGAATGGCTATATTTTGGTTTTAACTGTTTTGATGAGTATCGAAGATCAAGCTGGTCAAATTGACCTGGTTCCTGTCTTGTTAAAGAGTCAGCTGAGTTCCCACAGGGGTCACTCATACAGAACTTTAGAGCGGCTTCCTAGTTCCACCAGTGACTTTGGTTAGGCAGGGTCTCCTTGATGAGGTGGCTTCCTTTGGAAGCGTGAAAGGATGTCTCCCTTTTTCCATGACCCTCCTCTGCAGCAGATTAACTGAGTGATTTTTCATCCTCTAGTCTCAACAATCTGCTTGATCAGGATGTTGTGTGACCCAGAGTTGCAATGCTCCTTAGAGAAGTTCTCTTATTCCCTGGGTTCAGGCTGACTATAAGGGCAAGACCCAAATATGGACTTTTCTTGACCTCTGTATTTAACTCCAATCTCTAAGTTTGATTTTAATCATCCGGCAAGACTGGGCTTTAACTTCAATGTCCATAACTTTACAGTTGTTTACCCTTTTATCTAATTGGAGTCTGTATTAGTACTGGAAGTTACCACTATCTGTTCTACAGGTGATGGCTTATTATCACAAGTTACTAGGTTGTGTGTTCTTGAAGCAGCTACTTCTGCAAAACATTAACAGGTAACAGTTTTACAAAATGAAATTAGCAAGAGTAAAAACATATTTTGTTTGTATAATAGCTATCTTGAATTTTGACTAAGAACCACATTATATCCCCTATTTGAGATCACACTACTTTTACAACAAGAACAATCTTTTGACTATAACTTTAAATAAGCTGAAGTCTGGCTTATTTTGGAGCTATTCTACACACAGTGAGGAGGGAGGCAGAGCCTTATATCAGGTAAGGCATGGCTTTTTACAGATCTTAATTGTTTTAATTCTGATCTTGATCTTTGCTGCTTTCTTAAATGTCATTTTAAGAAGTTTACATATATTGTTTCCTGAGTTGCCAGGGACCAGCCCTAGCAGCAGAGTCCAAGGGTCCTTGATGGCCTGAAATGTAAAAGCCCCAAAAGATTAGGCGGCACAGCGTCGGCGATGGACAGCAACCACACAGACTCAGGTCAGTGTTAGGTTGCTGACAAGTTTATTGAATTCACCAGCAATTTTTATACCCTTTACAAACTTACTAAGAATAAAGCAGGGAGTTTCAAGGACAGAAGAAGAATTTAGGCATTTAGCCGACAGGCGCCATCTGGTAATATCTTATCTTACTTGACACTTCCCCACAATGAAGTATCCTTGACTCGAAACTTACAAAGGCAAGTTGTTGTATACCACCTGTTTCTCCTTGAAGTTTAACTTCTATTTGATTTCTTACTGCTAAGATTAATTATAACTTCTAGTAATTTGTTATTAATTTTTCATGACTATAATTACATGTCTATGCTATGTTAAATCATATTATACTATTAAGAACCAAGTTATTGTCTTCAGAGTAAAAAATCTTCATCTAAAAGAACTAAAACTTTTCTTTTGAACTAAATATAATGTATTTCTGTGGGAGGCTCATTACTTTGCAGAAGAAACCAGATGTAATAAATATGTTGATCACTGAAGCTAAGAGAATCACTTATATGCAACTAGATGTCTGGGAATCTTGTAAAAGTTAGCAAAAACATCACAAGACATATTGCTTCAGAATGTCCACCATTCCCTATAGGAATATTAGTGCTTTGTGTAAACAAATGAACTTTATTTTACTGGAATTAAGTTAACTCATATGAACTGTTTGTGTTCCCATCATCCTTCAACCGAAGAACTTTATTAAACATGATTAATCCGCGTAATATTGTGAGTTCTGGTGAAAAACAAAAAAGGAAGAGAGATTAACACTCTGAGGAAGGGGCTCCAGCTTTACTCAACTTACGACGAGTCCTTGCTATCGTCTTCCAGGGAAGGCCTTGGCAGCACCCAACTTATGACGAGTCCTTGCTATCATCCTCCAGAGGAAGATTACCAACCTCTGGCATGGGTCTTTATGCGCCAGGCACACTTCCCTGGCATGAGTTTTATGTGCTAGGCGCCCCCGCACTGAGTCTATATAAACACTAGTTAAAACAATTTAACATTATATCTAAAACATGAATTAAAGAAAGCCTGAGAGCTTTTAACTTTCCTTTTGTGTGATAAAGTGGCAAAATATTTTCATGTTTCACAATATTAACCTTTAAACAAATCAGACTCTAATGTTTAGAAATACATTTACATTTGAAATTCTTTATCTCAGTGTAAAAAGTAACAAATTTTACACATACGCTATTGATAGCAGGTCCTATAATAGAACACTAAATGATAGAAATAAATCTCCAATAAAATTTACTCTTTATAAGTTTAAGATTACCATTACAGACAAGTTTAATCTGGAGAATAGTAGAGCTTAAAAAATTCCTTGCTTTAAAAACTTGTGTACCTGAAAAATATGAACATATTTAATATACAACTAGTGACCATTTCAAAATTACCTTGACACTTTTATCTTACCACATTTAGTTTTTAAAGAAAAATGTAGACTCTGTAACATAGTACAATAATCTAACAGTTTTTTAACCATAATTGTATAAACCCCAATTTTTAAAACTAATTGTTCTAAAGAATAAAATGTAATAGACATAAAGTTAAGAGTAAATTAGTGTTTCTAAGAAATCATTGTCATTTTACCATATAGATTAAGCTTTGGTTTATATCAGAACATTAGTATTTCACCTTAGGAAAAACCTTAAATAACTTTAACTGTCTCACATACATACAACCAACTTAGTTACACACAAACATGTTGAAACTTGCCCTTTACTTACACATAGACTTTCTTAGCACTTACTTAGATCCTCATGTATTTCATCACACAAACACTTTCTTACCCAGAAACATTTCCTTTTTCCTTTTACTAAATATATTTCCATACCCAGAATCTTTTATTTTCTCTTTCCTGTTTGTTGACACATTTTTGTTCATATTCTGAAACAACTCTTATGAAATTTCTGAATTTAGGTAAATTACTCTATTTTAATAAGATTAAATATTTTGTTGTTTATAGTACTCTAATTGAAACACAGTTGAAACTTTTGGGACCCTTTGTATATAGAATTGCACTTGTTAGGACATAACTCTTAGTAGCCTTGTTTTAGTTTCATGATGACACAAAGCAAGTTTAAACCCTTTTATTTACCAACCTATGAAAATACCAATAATGTTTAAGTATGATACCCCTTGGAATTTAAGGAGTTAAAAGTACTTGATGTTATTTAACAATTAGAATTTTAACTTTATAAATTAATCAGATATCTCTACAAACACATTTGAGTAATCCCATACATGTCAACTCTAATTCACTTATTCTGTAAAAACCAAGATATCAGACAAGTGTCCTGAACAGTATTTGCTGTCTCTTCCCTGTTGAAGAAAAATCCTAGAAACAATTGATATTAGACATTTTATTAATAACAATATTTTATTAGCTTGACCACCTAGAGATTTGCGAGTTATTTTCAAATACCTTTTACTTTTATTTGTTTACCCAATTTGAACCTTTTTAAATCACGTGAATTGAGAGTATCTGGATCCATTTTTAAATTTTAATTTTAGGAGCGCTCAGTTTTGATACAGACAAAACATGACATCAGACAGCACGACATACAAATAACACAAAATCAAAGGCCTTGTAACTTTATAGGTGAATCTCCATTGCAATGTAACAGATGTTCAAAAACTCTAGTTGAATAAAAAATAGAACTGATCAAAAAAAATCATGAGCTCAAAAAAACATAAATTAAAAAAAAAAACAAAAAACAAGAGTCCTGGAAAAATGATACAGCCGTTAATTACTTTAGTAAAGTACCATAAAATTTACTTTTGCTGGAGTTTAGGTAAGGCTCTTTTTACCTTTTATTCCTTGGGTTTGAGACGGGTCTCCTACTGAGCCTTTAAGCTTCTTTTATTTACATTTCAATGTAAGCCTTGACTGAGATCTGGAAGGATCTAACAGGTTTTAACAGAAACTTTGTGCCTAGGGCATTTTAGCCATCTCATCAGGACAGGTTGGATGTTAAAGAAAATTATGAGATGTTATTTTCCATTGCTTTTGAGAATGAAGCTACTTTGCTAAGTTCCTCACTGAGATATGCCATTGGTTATTGAGCTGCCTATGGCCTCTTATACCTTGACACTTTTCTGCTTTGTGACAAACAGGTTAAATCTTGCTTCATAGGTAAGCTGAGGACAGGAGCTTGAAGTAAGTCTCCTTCTTGATATTCCTGGGGCAGAATATTGTCCTATGGTGGCTATTTCCTGTAGTATTTAACCTGTTGATGACATAATTAAGCTTTATTTTTTGAGATCTTATAATTCCTATCAGCTAAGAAGCTTAGTTCTTTAATGGCCTTTTGATATTCCTCCTGGGTGGAGGCACATAAAGCATGTCATTTACTTACTGGAGAACAATTACAGATGTTTTATCTCTGAATTTTGTTAAGTCCTTAGCTAAGGTTTGTCCCGAACAGGTGAGGGCCATCTAAATCCTGAGGCAATACTATCTAGGTTAGTTGAGATACAGTATCTGGTTCCTCAAAGCAAACAGAAATTGCCATTCAGAATCTAGCATAAACAGGAAAAGTCATCTTTTAAATCTAACTTAGTAAACCAAGCAGCAGTTGGAATCCAAGATAAAAGTGTATGGATTAAGAACTACAGGGAGGGGAAAATTACTGCTTCATTATTCTAAGGTTTTGGACTAGGCAGTTTGCTTTCTAACTCCTAAAATGGGCAAATTGTATGGATTATTGCAAGGCATTAAAAGTTTCTATCAGTTTCAATGGTTTTTAATAAGTCCTTTTTCTTGCCTATATGTTCCCTTTTCTTTCTTTTTGATGTCTATTAAAAATGAAAGATGCAGTCTGAAGAAGATCATCTGAGGATTGATAAGGGCCACGTGCCAATTTTTGTAATTTCCTCTAAATATTTGGGGCTGACTCGATGATAAATTTATACTTTAAAAGTAGGTGGTCCTTTATGGATTCAGGATTCAGAGTGGTGTGTTTTCTTATTGCTTTCCTAAGTCTCTCAGAGAAGATAGCAGGACTTTCCTGAAGGCTGCATAATAGATTTTTAGGCATCCTACTCATTATTCGAATCCCAGTTAGGATGGTTTCTGGGAACTGCCTGTGCTCTAGATGGTTAGTAGCATAATTTTCCAGGTGAAGTCATACCTGGCATAAATTTTGAAACATCTCAATATTTATTAGGCTCCTCCAAAAGCCTCCTTAAATTTGTTTTTGTCTGTCTTAAGTTGGGAGAGTTCCCTTGATTTTCCTCCCTTAGTGGGCAATTCCTCAAGGCTTTCTCCTCTCATGGTAGAAATTATTGATGTCAACCATGGTAACATATGAAAGGCACTTTTCATTTGCAATTTAGCAGTATGCAGTCTAGTGGTGAACCTGGTAATAATATTGAGAGAGAAGCTCCCTCTGAGTTAGAATTATTAGGGATGTATCCCTAACTTTGAGCTTCCTTAGGGTCTAGAAAAACCTGTCTCTCACTACCTGCCTTTGACAAAGTTATTTCTGGCCTTCTTTGGCAAAGTGATAGGGTCCTAGTTTGCCCTGTGCTAGAGACCCTGGGAGGATTCAGACTTAAGGGCATTACTGCTTTCCTCCTGCCACTATAAGCTCCTAATTATGAAAATGATGACAAAAGTAAAACATGTGTCTTTCGCCTATCTTCTTGCCCTGTGGACTAAAGGAATCTCCGGAGGGTGGGGGGACATCTGTTGATTGTTAGGCATATAACGCCCTTTGCCTGGAGGGTCACACGGGGGGGGGGGGGTAAATGCTTCCCTCTTGCAGCTTAAAGAGAACACCGTGAGCACATTTAAGCATGGGAACAGTAATGGGGAGGAGACTCTAGATGTCTAGACTAGTGAAGGCTAACTATGCGAACAAAGGGAACCTGGGCATTTTCATACTAATCATCCCAGGCCTTAATCCTACAGTTTGAATTACAGTATCTGACCGGCAAGGGAAGGGGAGCATCCAGGAGGATGTGGATGTGCAGGGAGTGTTGTGCACTGTGCGGCCCATATGGAGGCAAAGGTAATTGGCTCTTTCCCATTGTCTACTGATCACTCTGGATACCCCTCAGGGCTGTTGGGAGGGGGAGTCCAGAGAAGGAACCTTTGGGGTCCACCCGAGAGTAGCCTGGGCCGAGAACCCCACAGTTGTTCCAACCCTTCCTCCACCTCCATGCATCCTGGGCAGATCAGGACGAGGGACACTGTGTACTGGTGGCAATTGTGCTCCGGGACTGGACAGAAAAGTAGGAAACAGCTTCAGCACAGTCCAACATGCCTACAGAGCAGGTGATTGGAAACTTGCCTGGGCTGGGCAACCTTTCACTCGAGTCTTAAGAATGGCGTCTGCACTAACTGCATTTAAGTAGCTGACAGGTGCCCATTTTGCCATCCAAAAATAAAGAGACAGAAAGATGCACCTCAAACAGATGTGGGGTGCGTGGAGAGAGAAGCTTAACCTTACCTTGGCATAAATCTCAGTGGGACCTCCAAATCTGATACCGCTGTTTACCGGTGATGAGTTCTACTCCTTCTAATGTTGAAGATTGAACACTAGAGAAGCATGCCAAGGCAAGCATATTAAGCAGGTTTTATTTAAAGTTAATAATACAGACTTCTCCCAGCAGGAAGAAGGGGGCCATGGCTGATGTTCTAAAAGTCCCCAGTAGTTGTATCTGTAAATACATATATGTGGTTCCAGATATATAACCCAGGAGACCTATATGACTCAGCCTCATCCACAGCATTATTTCATTACTAACTCACTAACTAACTTATTTACTTATTTATTTCTGATATAACTTCTTGCTAAATTGCTTATGGCTTCACTCTTTGCTGAGGCTGGCCTAGAACCTGTGATCCTTTTATACCAGTCTCTGGGTTCATTGTGATTTCAGGTGTGCCATTTTACTTGGACAGGAATATAATTTTGTATCTTCCTTGTTTTTGTCCTTTTCCTTTCCACAGAGATATGCTCAGAAAAAAAAAATTGTGCTTTCAGTGTATCTGGTTATGACTGAGCTAACATGCAACAGTTTTTCATTTAGACTTCCTCAAGGCAGTTCCCTCCCTTGCAAATCAGAATGTGGTCCATGGATCAGGAGCATTGGAAAAACCTTTAAATGTTTTAGAAACGTGGACACAAAAGCCTGTTGAGTAAAATGTGCATTTTGAACATGGTCCCCGATATTTGAATCACTAAATTTTGAGCATTCTTGGGTATAGCTACTCTCCTACCAGTTCCTCTAATGTAACCTCCCTACTTGAAATCCTCATATTTTGTTCCCCAAACTATAGGTGTTTTAGTATTCTTAATCTTTCATTGAACATTTTATCAGGGTATACTTTGTTGATCATTTTAGAATAGTTCTACCTTTTTTCATTTCCAGTTTATATTATTCTGCACCATACTTTTTTTTCTAGGAAGTCAGAACCTTTCACATAGCAATAAATTATATACATCTATGGTGGATTATATGTGTTTATATTTATTTATGGCAAACCAAATATAGCCCTGCATGATAAGGCATGCATTTCTTAATTACTTTCCAATGTTGATAAATAAAAGATCTTTTGGAAATTTTTACTCTGTCTCTCAGACCAGTGTTGTTACTGGAAACTCACAGTTTTTTTCTAATGCTGTGTTCTTCCACTTCCTAATGTTTAACCTGGGTTTACCTCCCATCAAAATGTGCACCCACTTCTTTTGCTTTCTTTTGTTGTCTGTGATATTTAACTTTCTTTTTCATTGTTCTCTCTTCTCATCTCCCCTTTTTTATTTACCAACTTTCCTCTGATATAAGCTATGGGAATCCATCCTTATTAGCAGAATCAGACTAGGCTGCGGCCTGATTTACAGGAACTAATAGGCACAAAAGTCTGTCCCAGATTACCCATGAAGCATGTGGTGTTGCATGCCACTGGTTCCCTGTCTATTTCTAGAATATCTCCCTTAAAAGAATGGTTTTCCTAACTCCACTGTATCCTGTCAATCACAGAAGCTCCTCCAAGTCTTAACCCTCTTTTCCTCTATATTAAAAATAATAGAGACTTGGTGAGTACCTGTTGTTGTTAGAGGCCAGAGATGGTATGACCAGACCCATCATGCCCCTTCTCATTTAAATGGAGTATTGGCTCTTGTGTGTTTCTTCAGTACGTAAGTGTTTGGGAAATATACTGAAAAACAGTCAACATCCTCATCGAGCAGCTAACCCTTTCCTTATCCATGTGAGATGTGGCAGAAAGGACATTCACACTAGGCAGACCATGAAATGGAATTCAACTCCTTTATTGACATTCTTAGTTTAATCTGTTACTGAAACTTAATAAGATATGCCACTTATTACCATTTCACTCTTTTTCCTTTCTATATATTTATTATGTTTAATTCTTCATCTATTAGAATCTACTAGTACCCATGTTTTCAAATAAACATTATTGCCAATGTTATTTTATAAAATGTGGTTCTTAGCTTCTATAGGTCCTGTTATGCCATGTTTTCTCTTTGATATGAATCACCATAAAAATGACAAATGCATTTCTGAGGAAGACTTAGAGAGATGCCCTGGCAAAATTAATATCAATTATGAGGTGCATAAATAAAACCAAGAATCAGGAGTTGGAATGGCATCAAATTAAAAATTTTCTACACACCAATGGAAAAAAATAATAACATAGAAAGTAAGCCTACAGACTAGGGGAAGATTTTTGCCACCTTATTCTCAAATATGGGATTAACATCCAGAATACATAAAAAATTTACAGCACTTATCCCCAAATAACAAATGACCCAAGAAATAAGTGGGCAAAAGAACTACATAGGTACTTCTTTAAAAAAGCAATGCAAATGACAATAATTATATGAAAAAATTGTTCAACATGCCTGGTAGTAAGGGAAATTCAAATCAAATGTACACTGAAACTTTACTCCAATTAGAATGTCAACTGTTAATAAATGTTAACAGGGATGCAATAAAAAGTTTCACTCATCTGTTGTTGATGGAACTGCAAATTAGCACCATCACCCTGGAAAGCATTATACTTCAAAACAATAGTAATGGAATCACTGTATGACCCATCTATCTCAGTTACTGATACATATTCAAAATATCTAAAATAAGCATATTATATATTGGTAGAAATATAATGTATATACCAGCACAATTCAACATATTCAGGCAATGTAATCAGTCTAGGTACCACTCAGCAGATTAATAAACAAACAAACAATATATATATATATATATATATATATATATATATATATATATATACACACATATATATATATATAAAAGTATGTATGTGTGTCTATAAATAACATTTTAAATATTTTTAATTGTAGATGAACACAATATCTTTATTTTGTTTTTTTATGTGGTCCTGAGAATCAAACCAGTTCCTCACATGTGCCAGCCAGTGCTCTGTAACCAAGCTACCATCCCAGCACGTATAATGAAGTTTTGCTAAGTCATAAATGAGAATGATATCATGGCATTTGCTGGTACGTGAATGAAACAGGGAAATATATCATGCTAAGTAAAATAGACAAGAGAATTAGAAAGTAAAAGGTTTCCATCATTTGAAGAATGTTGTCTGCCATTTGAAGAAGATAGACAAAAATAAAGGGTAAAAATGGAAAATTTTATGAAAAATAAAAGATAGAACAGATGAGTAGAGGAAATGAATTAAGGCTGGAGAGAGGACCGAAAGCAAAGAGATCAATGGTGGAATGAATCTGAACAAAATTTACTGTGTATACATGTAAGGATACCACTGTGACAATGAACTTTATGTATATCCATAAAGCACAAATTCAGACAACTATAAACAAACAGAAAAATGATATGTGCACTAGAAGAAGGTAATATCAGGTGAGAGGATGGAAGGGAGCAGGAAAGTATTGGGTACTGTTATGGGGCACAACATAAGAACAGACCGATCACCACTGAGAAGTCCAAATTTGAGAGTCTTTATTAAGCCTGCTGACTGACTGTCTCACACAATGCCCCAAAAAATGGCTATTGGGAGAACAGTCCTGACCACAGGGTTGTAGGGGTTCTTATACCAAAAATCACATTAATCATAAGTGTCTGTTGCTATGATTTGAAATTACACATTAAAATCATGAGATTATTGACAGAGGGGGAAGTGGGTAAAAATGACCCTTACCTAGGTAAAAACTAAAGAATGGTTACTAACATTCACACAATCACTGTTCACATGGTACATTGTTTAGGAGCAATAGGAATTAAAAGAGAGCAATTCTTTAGTATATAGGATTTGCCATTGTATATTATTAAACATGTCACACCAAGTAACTGATGATGGGCACAGAGGTGGGCTGTTCCCATGGGAGAAGCTTATTTCCTACATAACATGGAGTCTCAGAGCAAAATGGAGTCTGTTTAGACATTTCCCTTAGAGTCTGGCCTATAACACTCTCATGGAGTCAGATCTGTCAGCCCATCACAGTACTTAATTGGAGAAAGTTTTATTCCATGCTTTAAAATTTTGTCAAAATTAATCCTGATCTTATGTACAACAGTAATGAACCAAGAAAAAATATTAAACTACAATAAAAATCTACAAATACTGCATGAAAACTTGGAGAATGAACAATACATTTCCACGTTCAATGGATCACTGATGAAGTTGGGATCAATTTTTAAAAACCTCAGAATGAAATGAGAATAGAGATACAGCATCCAAGAATCTATGGGATACAATAAGAACAGTTCCTTTTTTTCAGTGTTTTATTTTATTTTATTGATGCAGATTTATACATAATAATGAAATTCTTTATGACATATACATAAATTTGCAAAGTTGTCCCATTCTTTTCCCTTTCCATCTCTCTCCCCTAATCTAGGAAAAGCAGTTGTAAGAGGAAACTTCATAAAAATGACTCTCTACATTTAAAAATCTGAGAGATTTTAAATAAAATCCTAAACTTGCAAACCAAGGTATTAGAAAAACAACAATAAATCAATTTGAAAAAGTAGAATAAGAGAAATACTAATTATCAGATTTAAACTATAAGACAAAAAATAAAGGAAAAATACAAAGTAATAAAGGATTAGTTTAGTTTTGAAAAGGGAATCAAAATTGATATACCCCTAACCAAGGTAATGAAAGGAAAGAGAAAGAAGAAACAAATAAATAAACCTAGAAACCTAAAGAGAATTATTAAAACAGACATCACTTAAGTCCAGAACACTACTAGGAATAATCTAGAAAAACTTATTGTTCAATAAACAGGAACATTGAGAAAAACATTATGAAGACCGACATGGTAAAAAATGGAAAGCCTAGAAAATGTGTACAAAGTAGTAGATATGAATATAAACAACTCAAAATATAAATCAAAGGAATGCAAAAATCCAACATAATAATAGGCAATTATACTGAAGCAGTAATAAAAAGCCTCCAGGACCAGAGGAGAACACAGGCTGAATTTTATCAGATACTCAAAGAAGAACAGATACCAGTGCCCTACCATTATATGTAAGAGAGAAGGAAAGACACTTCCAAAGTAATTCTACAAAGTCAGTATTGCCCTGATTGAAAAGGAAAAGAAGAACACAACGAGGAAAGAATAATACAGGATCATATCTTTGAGAGTTGTAGTCTAAAAATCTTTATAAAATACTTAAAAATATATTCAATATCACATTAAAAACAACAAACACTGCCAGAAAAAGTGGTGTATTTTTGCATTCCCAGAAATTCAGGAGGTTGTGTCAGGATTTGTAGTTTCAGTCAACCTGGGCAATTTAGAGACCTGGGCTGAAATTGAACAACAAAAGGAGCTGTAGGTGTGGCCACTTGTAGAGTACACCTTGGTTAAGTCTCTGGGGACACACACACACACACACACACACACACACACACACATGAACACACACCATACACCATGAGCCAGCTGGTTTTATTCTAGGAATGCAAGAATGGTTTAATATATAAAAACTAATAAAAATAATACACCACAGAAAGAATCAAGGGCACAATCATGAGTTAATTTCAATAGCTGCAGGAAAAGTCATTGAAAATATTCAATAGCCCTTCATTACAAAAGACTGAGGAACTGGAAAGAGGAGAAACTTACCATAACATACCACAGACCAAGTATAATTTTTCTTCATATATTAATTCTTTCTGTTTATTTTAATCAAGCCATACATTTGGCTTACGTTCTGATTCTTTTGTAACATGATGACTTACCACAGAATTGACTTCTGTCATCATATTCTATAAATGTTGATTCTATACATAAACTACAACTGTTGCTATCCTTGTTATTAGGACCCTGAGGCCTTAAACTTATATCCAGTTTGTTTGGCATCATTATGTGCATATGAGAGATGATATGTATAAGAAAGTTGAGAACATACATTTTTTTAAAAAACTTTATCTTTGGGACAACTAATGTGATTTGTCTTTATGCTACAGTGTTCTACAAGAGTGGTTTCAACCACCTTTTTTTTCATGGTCAGCATTACAGTTGTCAGGTAATGCTCTGATTTCTTGTTCCCTAGTGTCAGTGTTTGCTTCTATAATAATAAAAACTAAGTAGAGAGTATAGGAAAAAGCTCCATTATTTCAAATCAATGAGCAGCTCAGCAATAGGTATTCTTCAAATAGTTTACACTCTTTCCTCAACTCATTAGAAGCTTGATGTAATTCTCCTCCTTCTTTGGGGACATTCTAAGAAGGAAAAATATTTAGGAGTAAATAAACCAAATATGAAAAATTATCATAGTGTTTCCTTTACTGCAGGATACAAGAGAAAGAAAACACATTTCTGAGCCATTCCAATATAAAATCAAACTTCAATTCTTCAACTTACTAAACTATGTTCTCTCATGGTGGTGAGAATGATTAGATAAGAGAGAGATCTGAAATGTTACTCACCTTACCTTCAAGATAATTGCACAAATACTGACATTCACAAAACTATTTTATTAATCCAAATTACCTAGGATAAATTATAGCCATCTGTAGTTTAAAGTGCTTTTAAAAAATTAGAAATTTAAATGTGGTGTTTTGAATGAACTTTTGTGACTTATGTTAGCACAAATTATCTCAAGAGGTGAGAGCATGAGACCTAAGCTTTAAGAGTTCCTTACAAATAAAATCGGTTGGAATCACAAGGACTATAAGCTCTGTCCATCCTGTGTGTCAAATAGCTAACAATAAATGTAACTATAAATGTTGATGCTTCCAAGAAAGAGAAGAAGAATGCCACAATCTTGTGGTGGCAGTGAATAAAACCACACACAGTTACTATAAGAAAAGATTTACTAAATAACCAAAGAATGGTGACAGATGTGACTCAAAGAACAGGCATTGGAGAGATGCTTTCTGCAAGAGAATACTGAGTTTGAAGTAAATCATAAAAAAATAAGCAAATCCTCATCTTAAGTCCAAATATATGCTTCATGATTAAAGGAGACTTGGAGGATATTCTGGTTCCTACTTTCATATTTATGACATTTCTCTAACTTGTTTGCTTCTTTTTATGGCACCAATTCAAGATAACTCATCTGAATTTATATATCCCAGACATCAAATGTGAATGCAAACTTAAAGCATAATTTTTAGAATTTAGTAGAGTTAACTGATAGTCATTTCATGCTAGTTATTTAGAACACTTCATTAGATAGCAATTTTTCTACAAATTCATTCATGTTCAAAAAGTTAAGTTTTTTACACTTGAAACCTTATTGTAGCTGCACCAGAAAACATGCAATTATATTTTTAACTTTGAAAAGTTCATTAAAATTCAAAAGCTATAAAGTGAATACTTATGTAACTAAGCAAATAACTTTTACAATTTGGGATTTCAGAATGACCTAAGGGCTTGGATACTTTTAAATACTATGATACAAAAAATTATGAAACTAACATCATCATATGGTTATTGAGAGTCTCTGTTTCTAGATCTGGTTAATCTGGTTATTATTTTGCACAAGACATCTGCCTTCAATTAAATGAAGAATTTTAAATATACTCCTAGTGGAAAGAGCCAGAAAGCATGGAGAAATCCCTTTTAAATGCAAATATTTTATATTTCTATTGTATTTGCATACCTTTATTTATTTACTTAGTTTTATGTGATGGTGAAGATTGAACCTAGTGCCTCACACAGACTAGGCAAGTGATGTACCATTGAGCTACAACTGCAGTCCCTAATCCATAAATTAATATACATATTCTAAATTCCTATGTTTCCATAATTTCTAACATTATTTTAGTGTAAAAATGGAGCCAAGAATAGAAATAATGAAAATGTTCTGCTAGAAATGTATGATAGTAAAATATAAAAGGTCTGATTTGTTGGAGACCACTGCCCTGTAGGGCCCACAGTGGTAGCTGCCCTCACCCTAAGATGGCACCGAGAAGCCCAACTGCAAAGAAAAACAACTTTAAGGAAGTGCTTTCTATTGGCTGACTAATCTCCTCTGCATCTGTGCTTAGCTCGTGATCAGTACATGTTCTCATTACCCACCATTAAGTCTCCACAAGCCAAACGCCTGACCCGTTAAGGTGATTGGCTGTTATATCCCATAAAGCTGCGTAATTTGCGCAGCGCGGGCAGGCAGCAGCGACGGAACAAGAGAAGAAGAAGAGAGAGCAGCAGCTGTGCAATGAGAGAAGAAAAAGGGAGAGCAGCAGCTGTGCAACGAGACAAGAAGAAGAAAGAGAGCTGTGCGGCGAGAAGAAGAAGAAAAAGAAGATGGCGGCGGTGGAGGAAGAAGAACCAGGCACTGGGCTCAGAAGCTCTCCCATAAAAATAAAGACCTCAAAACTTCATCAGAGTGCCGAGTCTTCATTGTACTCGCTGGATGAGACATGATTTTAAAAAAAAAAAAAAAAAACTGCAAGCAAAGTGCTTTACTTATTTCAAATTAAAGGTATGAGGGAAATACCTGATTCTACAAAAAATAATGAGAAAGAATGTAAAAATAATGTAAGTGTGATTTAAATTTCACACTAATTGAAACCTAACAAAAAAATCCTTGACCAAATTTTCTATTTCTCCTGCAATGAGAAATTTATTCCTAATACAATTTTACTGTCATATGTATTTTCCAGCCCAATGTCCAACCCCTACACTAAACTACTCAATGGAACACTGGCATTTATACATGATAAAAAATATCAATATAATTCTCTTAAAACTTTTTTTGAGTCAATTTCCAAAAAATATTAGGGAAACCATTGTTAAGTTTCAAGTATTAACACCTCCAATCTCGATATTACGATCAAGAAAATTATTTGCACAAAAATCACTTTACCTTTAAATGATATTGAGAGCAGAGCTCATCCAATGTAAGACAGGAACCATCAGGATCAGTTTCAGTGGGATGACTTTAGAGCAAAAATGTATAATAAAGTGGTTAGGTAGGTTTCTCTCAAGAAATTCTGGTGAAAATTTGGATTCACCTATATGAAATGCTATTTCTTGACTGATTTGATTAAAATATAAGCTGTTTTATAAAACTCTACCTCAACTTTTTCAAACTATGAAATAGTCAATCACCATACCCATTTTTTGGTGGACCTTAAATTAATTAATTAATTAATCTATTTGTGGTTCTGAGAATCTAAAGCAGTGCCTCACATGACAGGCAAGTGCTCTACACTGAGCCACAACACAACCCCTCAATGAACGCACTCTTAATTCCATTTCAGATTGACAGCCACTGTATTAGCAGAACTTGAGAACAGTTTACTCTCAGAAACTGCCTGTCTTGAAGGCTGAACTTGAAATACAATTAATAGTTGTCATAATATTTTCTTTTTACCTGAAGCGGAACAGACCTTTGATAACCAAGACAAGGTAGCAAAAAAGTATAATTGCTTGATCCTAGTAATGTGATTAAAGTCAAATTTTTGTTTTAAAGGAAAAGCTGCCAGTGAGGACTATATTTAACTTATAGTTAAAGGCAACTACATAACTTGCACTTAGGAATCATAGAAGAATATAAAAGGAATTAAAAACATTTCTGTTTAAGATGGATGGTACAATCCATGTGGGATATCCTAATATGGCCAGGTAAGTCTGCATGTTAGATTTGAGTTCCAATACCTTCTAGTGACAGCAGTACTACCTATACATGCTGTTACCTCCTAAAATGTATGTCTAATTGATTCAGTCATTTGGCTAAAGAAATTTAATGAAACAATATTTTTTGTTACAGTACCAACAAGTTGACTGCAGGCTCTTCCATGATGCTACTGAATTAGAATCTAATTCTAACCCCAACTTGGTATTTTACAAAAAGATATAATCTCTAAGATACTAGGAGTTTTTTCTACTCAGCAAATACTCATTAGTATTTCTAGGGAAAAAATAGTTCAGTATGTAGCTTGTTCAAGTTGAATAGGTACCTTCAACTCATTATAAACAGGAGCCCATTTTCGTATTTGGTATTCACAAAATTTCATACCACAAATGTTTAAACAAATGTTTAAAAAATGTGGATTAGGAAATAACATTTTAAATATTGGAAAATATTAAAGAAATACAGGGGGAAAAGATTTAATTGAAAGATTAAGATTTATACCTGGGAAGCATTCAAGTAGCATTTGTTCAGGAATGCTTTTACTGAATATTTTTTTATATTCTGCCTTTTGGAAAACTAACAAAATGCTCAAGTACAGTGCATGGTAATTGTATAAATGACATATTGTGATGTCAAGGGATTCCACCATGCTAGGTCTTGGTTATCATAGAAAATTTATCTCTACTCTAGAAACTTCAAGGTGTTTCAACCAGCTCAGATTTAGTTTTATGTGAATATAAAATATCATATTTCTTTGGAATGAATTTTTATAAATATTAAATGTAATAGGGTTTACAAAGGTCCTCTTTGCCAGACATGGTGGCATATGTTTCTAATCCCAGACTTAGAAGGTTAAGGTAGGAGGATTACAAATTCAAGCTCAGCCTCAGCAAATTTGCAAGACACTCTCTCAAAATAAAAATAAAAATGACTGAGGATAAGACTCAGTGGTTAAGCATCCTGGGTTCAACCCCCAGTACCAAATTAAAAGAAAAAAAGAAAGGTCCTCCTTTCTGAACAAATTTGTGCTTAATACATTTATTGTACTTAATAATTCCAAGCAAAGGCTAGAAATGATAAATTTAACAATGCTCATAAATAGTTGAAGAATATCTTCAAATGAGTCTAGATAGTAATGGAACATTTTAAAACTCACTATTAAACTTAAATAACTCAAACCAAGCATGAACAAGATTCCTCTTCAATGGGTTTGAAGAACTTATGAAGGATGGACAATGGACAGCTTACAGAGTTCATCACACTCAACTCAACACTTTCCAGGTGGGAAAACCAAAGGAGGGAGCAGCTTTCTGAATACCACAAATACAGCAGGGAGGAGCACAGGGGGAAGGCCACTTCATTGGTAACACTGCCAGACAGTTTCTACCTCTGCTCCACCTAAGGAATTTACAGTCTGTTTCAAGTTTTTTCTATATGCATAGACCAGTGAAGAGTATTTCTTTAAGAATTAAAATATATCTTTCACTTTCACTAAGAACACCACCTGATCCTCAACTCACTTCTTTCCTATAGTTAAAGGGCAAAACTAGTATGCCTCCAACTTTCAGTAATATCTTCATGTGATCTTCCTCATCCCTTTGCACTCTAGCTCCGCAATATTTCCAATCATACCGATGACTGTCAGATGCTATCTGAAGGCAACTGCCAACCACAAACATAGGCTCACAGAACTTAAACCTGCTTGGAAAAACAAATATGGTGTGATTCATTTAAACAAAATGTTAAATCTAAAATTACCACAATCCAGTCCTTTGAAGTAGTGGTTACCAAAGTTAATTATATGGACAAAATGATCATGAAATCTCATTTAAATAGATTCATGAGGCTAGAATTGGTCAAGTCTGTTGCCTATTCACCAGTCATTCAGGGTACATCTATTCAAAATATTAACCTATTTTTGGTCATACTGAAAATCCAATTAAGGCTTAAAAATAAATATAATGCAAAGTCCCTCACAACACCAATTTTATGATTGGATGATCATAAAATGATGTATCATGAAGAGTCATGAGATGAAAAAACACTCTGTACATTAGACCATATTTTCCAAAACTCTTCAGGGTCCAATGGAAATGAGAAGGGCTCATATAAGTATTCATCATGTTTGATGTTTCTGAAGGTAATAGTGGAAGAACTTTGTCAAGAAGATATACCAAGGGCTGGAAATGTAATCTGGGTTTGACCTCCAGAACCACAAAATGAAGAGATCTCTAGAGAGTCAGAGAGACAGAGAGTCACAGACAGACCAATGTCCTCACCATAATCTCTTGGAACACTAAGATAAAGGAGGTTTTCTATTAAAAACTTGCTCAGCAACATTACAAAACTGGGACTGAGAGTAAAATAAACATTGGTTTCCTTCTTCTTTGGCCTCTAGAAGTTCCTCCAGGCCACTCATTCCTGGTGCTGGCTCATGGTACAGACTTATGCTTTTACAAGTTATTCTCATTACACTTATAATTTATTTCTTAGGTTCTGATAAAGAAAACTGAAAAGACAACACATAATCTACAGCTAAAACCCCAATATGCTAATAAGGTATATGTATTTTTTTAAATCTTTAAAGTATGTAATCTTATCCTTTAAGTTGATTATAGTTGATGTAACCATACAGCAAAATCAACTATTATTTCAGAATGAAATAGTTTACATTGAAAGCTTTGTTATACATTAAAAGATGACACTACTGAAATCATAATGACTTTTACTTTGTAATGCATATCCTGTTGCTAATTAATAGTGGACTAAGTTTCCATTAAAAGTCACTAAAACACACATTATGAAAATAGGTTTAAAGAAAAGATTACCAGAATTATGCACTGTCCTTAATATGCTATGGGTCTGTTTGAGAGGGTAAGCAGAAGCAGGAAGAGCTAAAGGAGCTGGAAGTTGGGGTATTCAGTGTATACCTGCACTCTCATCTCCACACCCTCATAATAACCTGGTCCATGTCCCATTATTTCTTTTACTATAACAGCCACCCCACTGTTCAAATTTTTCTGGTCTGTTTTCTATCATTTTACTTCTCACTGCACAGAGTTAAGTTCAACCTTAGGCCTAGCACACAACATTTTCATAATTGCTAGGGTTCAGATATGGTGAGAATGTATCTCCAAAAGTTTGTGTACTAGAAACTTATCCCCCCGTTTGACAACATTTGAGAAGTGGTGAAATCATAAGAGGTAGAGTCTGGTAGGAGATCATTGGGAACCACCCTCAGAAAGGAATACTGCCGGGTCTGGGGATGTAGCTCACTTGGTAGCATGCTTGCCTCCCAAGTATAAGGCCCTGGGTTCAATTCCTAGCACCACAAAAAGTAAATAAATAAATAAATAAATAGAAAGGAATACTGCCCATTTCATTGGGCTAGGCTAGCTTTCAGAGGACTAGACCTGTGTTAAGAAGTAGGGCCACCTCAGTTCTTGGACGCTTCCAGATATACTGTTCACCTCTCTCATGTAAGTTCACTCCATCTGCCATGTTACACTGCTGCATGACAACCCCACCAGATGTTGCTGCAAGAATTTGAATTTTCAGTCTCCAAAATCCTGATCCAACATAAACCTCTTTCTTTACCAAGTAGCCAGACTCAGGTATTCTGATACAGCAACACAAAATAGATTAATACTGTCCATGATTCTACATCAAACTGACACTTTGGACTCATTCCCTAGCTCTACCCAACCTGCATATAACATTCTGCAGCCAGATTGAATTACTTGCTTCTAATTTTTTAATGGAAAACATTGTATAAATTGTTTTGAAACTGTGTATCTATGTATATGCTGTTCCTTTGATTTCCTTTCTTTAATAAATGTTTGCTATCCCTTTAATATACAGGTCAAATATCAGCTTCACAATGAGATTTAATTTTTAAAAAATATAAACTTACTTAGAATAGGGATCATGTTTGATTTTTCTTTTATACAAGACTATATAGCATAATCTCTGACTGCTGAAAATATGACCAAAATATGTTTTCTTTCTTTTAAGTAATAAGACACTTATAAACCACATGGTTTAATCCTTTTATCAAATTCATGGTAAGCATTCTTTTCTTTTAAAAGTTATTTTTAATAATTTCTATCTAAAATATTCTTAATTATGAATTTTAGATGTTTTAATTTTATAATATCTTACATCAGACAATTTTCAGGGTAATGAGAATTCAGGATGCAGGAAATTTAACAACTAAAAAATTTTAAGTTATTAAATTTTTAACATCAAATCTTTTAAGTCAACCCAAAAGTATGGATTTTATAATAGTTTTCAGCCAACAAAGAAGTCATTATACCAGTTTTTCATGTATAGTACGCATGCACTGAAGACAACAGGGCAGCTCTTTTTCTGTTTTGGATGGTGTAGAATAAATATCATATTAATAATAAAGGATTCAGGGAAGTTACAATATTAGTTTTAGTGCTATATATGGATATCATATAATTTTAAAAGTCACAAGACTGCTGTTATATACATTTTTGATGCTGTTATGATATCATATTTGTATTAAAGACCACAGGGAATTTACAATATCAGTAGAGGCCACAGCATGGATATCATATTAAAGTCAAAGGCCATAATGGAAATGGTAGTGAAGAATGAAGAAACTTTGGATTGTTCAGAGTGGAGTGAGGGGATGGGTAGTGTGTGGGGAAGGGAAGGACTGTAGAAAGAGACAGTTATTATTACCCTATATATGTTATTACCCAATATACATTACCCTATATACATGTATGATTATACTACTGATGTGACTCAGCAACATGTATAGTCAGAGGAATGAGAAGTTATGCTCCACTTGCATTCAATGTATCAAAAAGCATTCTACTGTCATGTATAACCAGTTAGAACAAATTTTTAAAAATAGAAATTAAAAATCAAAGGCCAATTGGCAGCCATTAAATTACTTTTAGATTCTATAATATGGATATCATAATAGTATTAAAAGACACTGGGAAGCTATTTCATTAGTTTTTCATCTATATTATGGTTATCATATTAATATTAAAGTCCACACAGGAACTATCCATAGTACAATTTGAATTTATTACTGATAAAGAATATCAATAGAAATAATAAAAGGACAGCGATTCTTTGGGATAAATGACCCAGTCACAGTGAAAGTCCCTTTATTGAGGAAGTCCAGTTGTGAATTGAAGTAGTCTCTAAAATGTTAATTTTTCCTCTAGCGCAAGTGGTCAAGTTTTTAGAAGTCACACCAGTACCTAGTGACTGCATAAAAGTATAAATTGACCTATGTGTATTTTTATTTCAACATAAAACCTGTAAAAGTGGTACTATCTTGAATTATATTAGGTGAAATGGTTTGATTTTCTGTTAAAATACTTTCTGGATTCATAGTAACATACAGAACTAGTTAGAATGTTAGTTATCAGAAATTATAATTGTATAAACAACCAAGTGTTTGAAAACGTATAATCATGTCTTAAGGATTTATTTTTGAGTAGTTTTTATCTTTTACAGAAATTGCAAAGAAATAGAAAGTGCAGAGATTTCCCAGGTAGCCTCATCCTCTTTTTCCTTTTGATGTAATTTATGTGCACTGTCTCAAATGGATTAACATCCTAGAAAAGGTGTCATGAAGAATAAACACTAGTGTGCTATCACTAAGTGCAGTTGCATTTCCTTTGGATTCTCAGTTCTGCCTCTTCCTGTTCCAGGACCCTATCCAGAATCCCAAATGACATTCAGTTCCTGTCCCTATAGACTGCAGTTCAACAAAAGAACACTTGTCTAGCATGCAGGAGGCCCTGAGTTCAAACTCCAGCACACAAAAAAAGAACTATGTTTTATTTATGTAATCAAGTACAAAATGAATAATCACTTCTTCTAGCAAAGCGTTTTAGGCCTGAAAGAGTGGACACTATCAAAATAAAAATATTCAAAAAAATTAAAAAATTAAAAATAATAAAAAGGAAAATATTCTCCTCAGAGTGGATTGCACAGTTAGACTATCATGAACAGTAGTGCCTCATCATAAAGCATGTTCATATTAAGCATAAATCAAAACAAAAAAGACTTTACTGACTGTTGACAAGGGAAAATGAACATAGTCTAGCTTAGGAAAGGACACATTTGAATCATATAATACATCAGAAGCATATAATACAAAGTGCCAGAACAAGCTAGGCACTTTGACACTAAGTGCTGTTACCTTAGCACTTGACAGGCTAAGGATGGGGATGACATATTTGCAACCCACCTGGACAATTATCCAAGACCCTTTCTCAAAATAAAACATTTAATTCATTCTGCTATTTTTCCCCACCCCTCCCATCCTCAAAGAAGATTAAAACATTTAAATGTCTGGGGATGTATGTAGCTCAGTGCTTGTCTAGGACATGCTACAATGGTCACTTGGTTCAATTCTCACTGCCAAAAATGGTACAGGCTGTGATGGGTTAATAAATTTGGTTCCATGAGAATGTCATGGGCCAGAGTATAAGGGAATTGACTAAACAGACTCCATTTTGCTCTGAGACTCCATGTTATGTGCGAAATAAGTTTGTCCCATGGGAAAACCTGAGAACACCCCGCCTCTGTGCTCATTATAAGTTACTTGGTGTGACATGTTTAATAATATGCAATGGCAAATCCTATGTAGTAAAGAATTGCTCTCTTTTGATTCCTATTGCTCCTAAACAATGTACCATGTGAACAGTGATTGTGTGAATGTTAGTAACCATTCCTTAGTTTGTACTTAGGTAAGTGTCATTTTGACCCACTTCCCCTTCTGTTGATGACTTCATGATGTTAATGTGTAATTTCAAATCATAGCAACAGACACTTATGATTAATGGGATTTTTGGTATAAGAACCCCTACAACCCTGTGGTCGGGCTGCTCTCCCAATAGCCATTTTTTGGGGCATTGTATGAGACAGTCAGCCAGCCAGCTTAATAAAGACTCTCAAATTTGGACTTCTCAGTGGTGATCGGTCTGTTCTTAAGTTTCGCCCCATAACACAGGCCAGACATTTGATAATAGAACAGGGTAGAAGTCATTATGCCAACCTCCCAAAATGATCAAACTAATTTGCACTATGCTCAGCTCATAATATAACATGTCAAATTCCTCTTTCTACTAATTCAAATTTGATGACATTTTAAATATAATAAAAATTGTATGTACTTTGTTAGTAAATTCAACAAAATGAGAGGTATACATGACTTTGATCTGAAAACCATAGGGGCACTGGTATTATGATAAAACCTAGTCATGGTACTTCCTGTGACAATAGGTCAATCCCCTTGATGGCAAGAAATAAGAGAAAATTCTTTCTGATAAATGTACAACTTTAGGAAGAGAAATGGATACATTTTCTAAGTTTGAAAATTGGAAAAGAAAATGATTTTCAAAAGATTGCTTTTATAAATATATCAGAATTACCAAAAGCAACTGCAGTCTTGTCTCTTAAATAATATAATTATTTGAGTCCTGAGAAAATTTCATATAGAGTGGTTTTCAATATCATGTCATATAATAGCTGGCATTAAATATATCACCATTCTGCTTCTAGCTTCTAAAAAGGATTTGAAATTTTTTCTTAGAATAAAGTCATCCAAATTAGGAAGATTCATTTTGGTATATGTGTATGTATATGTGTGTGTGTGTGTTGCTGAGATCCAAGCCAGGGTTTCTCATATGCTAAATATGTGTTCTGCCATACTGATATGCACACAGTTGACCCACCTTAAGCTGCCTTCTGATAATGCCCCAAAATGCTCCGCCTTGACCCGCCCCAATCTTCCAACCCACTCTGCCCTGCCCCAACACTCCTTGCCTTGCCCCACCACTCCTTGCCCCTCCCTGCCCTGCCTTGCCCTGTCCTGATTGGAGGGTGGTCTGACCCGAGGGCGGTGACCTTACCAAGAGAGAGTATGTCACCAATGGGGGTAGCTGCCCCAGGTTGGGTCAGGTATGTGGAGTCCCTGGCCTCCCATCCATGTATGACCAGTCCCTGAGGCTTCCCTGTCCTAGATCCCCAACCTCCAGGCCTATAACCCTGGGCTTGGTCTCAGATCGAGCTCCCACTTCCCAAAGACACACCAACCTGAGTCTCAGCCAAGGGTGGAAGCCTTACCTGAGGGCAGCTACTGAGGCGGCCTTACCTGAGGGTGGCGGTAGGCAGCTTTACCTGGGGCAGCAGCCTTACTGGAGGAAAGCTGCCTTTCCCAAGGGTGGTCCTCCCCGAGGAAAGGCTGTCCACCTGACCCAAGGGGAAGGGTGGCGGTCTGGTGAACACAGCGGCACGTGGTGCACACAGCATGTCTCCGCCAGCTCTGAAGCAGCCAGACACCAACACCGGACAAGATGCCAGACCTGCGCTGCTCATTCATCTTTCCAGCCCGGGCACCACCTGAGAGCTGGGCATGAGCAAAAAAACCCAGCAGCCTCGGCATTCCCTATGTGACTCTGCCCACTGTGGACTTTCCATGTCTAAGTCCCAAACCACTGGAGATTAGCTTTAGGGGCCGGAGGCTCCTGTGGGGAGGAGATCCCTCAAGAGGCAAAGCGCTGCTTCTGGCCCTCCTGACTTTCTTTAGGCACTGGTGAGCACATGACATGGCACGTTCAAGTGAGAGTCCCTGCAGAGATCCTGGGGAAGAAGACACTTCCAAGTCCCAGCCACACCCCAGGGATGGGGTCTCCCGCTGCTGGGTGTATTCAGTTTGCTTTCCTGGGTCGGGGACAATTTCTCACAGGGTGAGTTTCTAGAGACTTTTTTGAAGGGTGCTCGCTAAAGAGTCTGAAGTTCTCAGGGCTTTCCCATAATGGGGTGTTTTAAAGTGTCCACTTAGGGGACAAGTTTGGCTCTGTTCGCTAGGCTGGGTCCCCCTACACTGGAGTGGCAGCGAGCAGTCCTTGACTCTCGAACCCTCGACCCTCTATCTGGGGCATGCACTAATAGGAGCTGCCCACCCAACCCTACACCATACCAGACCGGTGAGTGTTCATTTGGGAGCCCCCTTCACCCTGCACAGTGCCCAGTCACTGGGGGTTCATCTGGGAGCCCCCTCCTACATGGCCTGCTAGTATGTGTTGGGTACTGTGGCCTGATAGGTCCAACTGCTTGTCAGATGGGCAGGGTTCCTGGGAGAGCTAGGGATCATGGGAGAGCAAGAGCTCTGCATTTTGCAGATCTGATTTTAGGTGGAGGGGTGCAGAAAGCGGAAAGCCACACAGAGTGGAGGGGGCTTCAGTCTGAACCATGCTGAGTCCTGCCAACACAAAGCAGATTCTCCTGGCGAACTATGTGGAGTATTACCTGGCCTCCATCAACTCTCTGCCTTTATACCTGAAGATAAATGTCTCAGTGATGCAGGAGATTGAAGCAAAATGCCAAGAAATTCTGAAAGAACACGATGAACATGATGAGAAGTTGAAATGAAAGACAGATGGTGCCCCAAAATTCCGAGTGCTACACTGCATCCAGAAAGCCCTGATTTGGAGCAAGGAGATGTGCGATGAGACAATTCAGATCCTGAGTCAGACAATGGAGATGGTGGAGAGTGAGAACAGAGAAGTGGACAGTCACATGGAATTCTTAGAGACACCTCAAGAGATCAAGGACACCACTGGAAACAGATGCAATGCTGGCCAAGAGAAGGCAAAGAACAATACTGTTGCACAGGCAGAAAAGACAAATTACAAGCATACCCTGTGGCCACTCAACAATGTGAATCATGTGATGAATGTATCTAATAATAATCATGACCATGATGACATCACCTCAAGAACACCCAAGGAAAAGTGTGCAAGGACCTCAAAGAACAGGCTTCACGGCCAAAGCACAGAAGTAAGCAAACCCTGAAAACCTTCTCAGTGATGCAAATGAGCCTATATACTGTCTGTGCAATCAGGTGGCCTATGGAGAAATGATACATTGCAGAAATAAAAAGTGCCCCCACCGTATGGTTCTATTTCTCCTTCTTGGGACACAGTCACAGCCAAAGGACAAGTGACAATGTACCAAGTGTAAGGGCAGAAATTAGAAAATGATGGGCAAAGCATTGCAGAAGTCCAAAAAAAAAAAAAAATTCTATAAGAGGTAGTTTGTGGACATTCTCTAGTAGAACAGAATCAGCCTGTATGTGTATTGCATTGCCACCAATGTTGAGGTAATTGTCAAATGTATATTTTCAATAAATGTTAGAAAGGTGCAGTTCTATACTTTGGGAGGGCAGTGATTCTCTCAGCATTTCATTTTCACTGGCCACATGTGTGAGAAGACAGTGTGCTTTGGATCAAAATTTTAGAAACTACAAATTATAGGTTTGAATTAAACACTTTAAGAAATGTGTCCACATACCTTTCTGAATTCCTGCCCCCCAAGTCCTTGGTAAGCAGTTCCTAACCCTGAGTCCCTCACCTCAATTTCCTGAATATGGACCTACTGCTCCCCAAGACCTTGGCCTGACTGGGGAATGGAGCTTTGAACAGTCAACAAGTGCATAAAACTCAACAAACTGAAGATGTGCACCCTTAGTGTGCAATGAAACCCTCAGTCTGGCTTCTGGAATTCACATAAATCCCTCACTCTGGACTCTGACACTTACATAATAGCATAACAGTGGCCCCTGACAGTACTAGGATAGATCACTGGGCTCTGACACTATATAATATTATATCATGGCCTCTTAAACTAACATAATATACTCACTGTGACACTGAACACTCATTTACTATCCTCCTTGTGTCCTATGACACTGACATAATATCCCATTTTGTCCTCTTACATTCATTTAATAATCTGAATATGACCTTGGACACTCAAATAATATTCTCATTTTGGCTTCTTCTCTGGTACATAATATCTTCACTGTTGCCTGTGACACACATTATATCCTCACTGATCTCTGATGTTTATATGATAACTTCCATGTAGCCTCTGACATTCACATTTTGTCTTCACTTGTCCTGTGACTCTAATAAAATACACTCATCCTAACCTGTTACAGTCATAAAATGTCCACACTATGGCCCCTGATGTTGAAAATATTTTCCCAATATATCCTCTGAGACATAATATCCTCACTTTTCCTGTGTCACCCACATAACATTCTGTGTGCCCTCCGATACTCATGAATTATTCCCACTGTGAACTCTCACACTCAAATGATACCTTTACTGTGACCTTTGACACTGACTTAATACCCTCAGTTTGGCCTCAGATTATATCCTAAGTGTGATCACTGACATTCACATGATACACTCACTGTGGCCTCTGATGCTTACTTAATACCCTCAACATGACTTATGACTCTCACATTATAACCTCATTTTGATCTCTGATACTGACATAATATCCTCACTGTGGTCTCAGACATTCACATAATAACTGCTCTGGTACCTCTGACACTTCTAATACTCTCAGTCTGACCTCTGACACTCATATAATAATCTCACTGTGACCTCTGATTCAGATGTAATATCCTTTCTGTGACTTCTGACTCACATGATTCCCTCAAAATGGCCTCTGACACTCACGTAACACCCTCACTTTGGTTCATGCCACTCAAATATTATCCTCAATTTGTCCTGTCACTTACATAATATTTCACTGTGATCTCTGACATTCAGGTATTAACCTCTGTTTTACCACTGATGCTCACCAAATACCCACATGGTGACCCCTGAAACTCACATTATACCATCAACATGGCCTCTTAAACTCACATAATATCCCCATAGTAACATTTGACACTGAAAACATATCCTACCTTTGACCTCTGTCATGCAAAAAATACCTTCAGTGTGACTTCAGGTACAATCATGATACTTTTACTGAGGCCTCTGAAACTGACATAGTAATCACATTTCTTTCTCTGATGCTCATATCTCCTCATAGTGGCTTCTGAAACTCACATAAAACCCTAAGAGTGATTTAACAACCTCACTGTGACTGCTGACACTGACCTAATGTAATTATTGCTTCCCATGATACTCACTTTAACTCCCTATGGCATATGACACTCAAAGAATATCTTCACTGTGACTCTGATAGTCACAAAATAGCCTGACTTGACTCCTGACACTCAACAATATCCTCACTCTGACATCTCACACTTACAAAATAAGCACATTGTCACTTGTGACATTCAAAAATATCCTCACTTGCCCTTTGACACTAATGTCATACCCTTAAGGTGATATTTGGCACATTATACCTTCACTCTGACCTCTGAAACAAATGTCCTCCCTTGGCCTCTATCACTGACATAATATCCTCATCTAATATCTCACATTCACAGATTACCCTCATTGTGACCTCTAACACTTACTTAATACCCTCACTGTGGTCTATGACACTCATAAAATATACTCACTGTGGTCTCCAACAGACACATAATACCCTCTGTGGCCTCTAATTCTGAAATAATATCCTCAGTGTGACCTCTGCTACTCACACAATAACCTCAGTGTGACTTCTCTCACACACATACTATCCGTACATGGCCTGAATCACTAACAGCATCCCACAATGTGTCCTCTGGCTCACACATAATTCCCCTTCTGAGCCCTGTAACACTGAAATAATATTCTCATTGTTTTTTTTTTCCAGAAACTGACATAATACCTCTGTCACCAATCACTCACATTATGTCCTCACTGTGATCTTTGACACTCACATTATTTACTGAAATGACTTTGGACACTTTCATTTATCTTCACTGGTGAATCTGATAGTCACCTAATTTCTTCACTTGTTATGTGACACTCACATGATATCCTCACTCTGAGTCTGATAGTCACATAATATCCTCACATGACGTCTGATACTCATATAATGTCCTCACTGAAACCTCTTATATTCATAATATAACCTCACTGGGACCTCCGTAATACTTACTCACTGGGACCTTATGAAATACTCTCACTATGGATTATGATATTCATAAAATATTCTCACTTGACTTCTGACACTAATATAATATTCACACTTTAACCACTGACACTCAAATTATAACCTCACTGTGATCTCAGACACTCATATCATGCACTCAATTTGACCTCTGACACAGATATTATATCCTTAATTGGTCTGTGACACATAATATCATTAATACTACCTCTGACACATAATAACTTTATTGTGACCTCTCACACTCACATAATACCCTCACTGTACCCTCTGACACTCACATAAATCCCCAATTCTTGTCTCTGACAATTAATAATACACATATTTTGACTTCAGACATATACTACTACCACTCTGGTCTCTGTAATTCACAGAATATTGCACTGTGTCCTCTGAAACTCACATGAATATATTCACTGTGTCCTCTGACACACATAAAATATCCTCACTTTGACCTCTGACATTGACATAATACCCTCATTGTGATGTCTGAAACTGATAAAATATCCTCTTTGTGAATTCTTGCACTCATAATGTCATCATTTTGGTCTCTGATACTGACATAGTATCCTCATTCTAACCTGTGATACTCATATAATACCCATGGATTGGCCTCACTACTCACATATTACATGCAATGTGACTTGTCATGCACGTAATACCTGTTTGTGACCTAAGACACTCACATTATGCTTGCTATGTAGCCTGTAATACTCATATAATATCCACATTTGGTCTCTGATATTTTAAAATGAATTCAAACTGGCCTCTGACACTCACATAATATTCTAACTGTGACCTCTGTCACTCATGTAATATACTCACTTTTGCCCCTGATATTTACACAATATCCTCACTTGGCATATGACACTCATAAAATGCCATCACTATTACCTTGACACTCATAAAATACTCAAAATGTGGCCTCTAATACTCACCAAGTACCTTTAATTTAGCCTTATACATTCACATAATATAATTGTCACCTCTGACACTTACATAATACTCTCACTATGGTCCAAGACAGTCACTATGATTGGGACACTCATAATATCCTCAAGCTGGTCTCTGATGTGACAAAATATTCTAACTCTGACCACTGATACCCACATAATTTCCATAGTATAGCCTCTCAAACTCATACAATATACTTTCTGGGAGAGTTGCCACTCACATAATATCATCATTTGGTTCTGACACTCATTTAATACCATCACTGTGGCCTCTGACACTTACATAATATTCACAATTAAACCTCTGACATTTACCTCACTCTGGACTCTGAGACTCACAAAATAACATTACAGTGGCCTCTGACATTAACATAATATCCTCAATGTGGCCTCTGATATTTATATAATACCCTCACTGTGGCCAATCAGACTCACATCATCCCTCATTGTAGCCTCTCACACTGACATAGTATCATCAGTCTTACCACTGACACATAATATTTTCAATGTGACCACTGTGACCACTGTCACTCATTGAGTATCTTCTCTGAGGTTTCTGACATTCAATAAACACAGTCTGACCTCTGACACTGATAAAATGTCATCAGTGTGGCCTCAGACATTTATATCAAATCCTCACTGTGCCTTCTGACACACAATATTCTCACTATGGTCTTTGACTCTCACATAATATCCTGTTTCCTCTGACACTCATATAATTTACTATTGCCATGATGATCACATAATATCATCCCTTGGTCTGACTCATAAAATTCCCTCACTATTACCTTGATACTCACATAAAACCCTGATTTTGGCCTCTGATACTCACATATAAACCTCAATGTGGCCTCTGACTTTCACATAATATCTTTACTGTGACCTCTGAAACTCACAAAATAAGATGTGACCTCTCAAATTCACATGATACCTCACTTTGGACTCTGACATTCACACAATATCCTCACCATGAATAATTACATACACATAATGTCCACACTATAACCTCTGACTCTTACATAATACTTTTCCTCTGATCTCTGACACACTTAAAATATCCTCTATGTGGCCTCTTAAACTCACATTATAACCTCACTATAACGTCTGACACTCACATAAAGTCCTTACCTGGCCCCTGATATTCATATAATATACTTACTATGGCCTCAGTTTCTCACATAATATTCTCACTCTGACCACTAACCTTGAAAAACTGTCCTCACTGTAGACACTGAAATCCAGATATTACCCTCAATGTGGCCTCTGACACATAATGTCTTCACTCTAGCAGCTCACATTCACATAATACCTTTAATATGCCTACCAACACACACATAATACCTTCATTAATTCTCTGACACTCAGTAATTACCTCACTATAGCCACTGACCCAGAATATCTTTATGTGGTCTATGACACTTACTTGTACTCATTCTTGTCCATTTACATAATATTTTACCTTCACTTCTAACACTCACATAATATTTTCACTGTGGCCTAAAATACAGAGTATTTTCTCTGTGGACTCTCCAATTTATATACAATCCTAGCTTGACCACTTTTTTAAAAATACCATTTGTTTTTTTAAAGGTTAACATGTAAGTTACAGAAAAAATAAAAATACAAGCATAGAACAGAGTTATTAATTTGCAAGCAGCCTACTTGGTAATGCCTTCCATGTCTTGAGTATATATACACAACATCACATTTTATGTGATTGAGGTCATTGTATCATCCTTTTCCAAACATGAATATTCACCAAAACAAAATCTAAAGCCTACCTCATTTGACCACTTAAATTTACATAATATTATAACTCTGACACAAGAAACTCACATAAATACCTTCACTCTGACACTCTGACACTCATACAATATTTACACTTTACCTCCAAATCTAACATAATACCTTCACTGTGGAACCTGACACTCACATAATACACTCATTGTGACTGAAGACACTAATACCCTTAATGTGACTTGACACTCACATAATATCCTTAGTATGCACTGTGTCCTTTAGAATTAACATAATATTCATACATTAGAATTTATAACTAGGTTTCAAGATGGCGGCCGAGAGGGTGGCTGCATTTCATGTTGCTCCAGGACTCAGGATTCAAAAGAGGAGATATTGAGACACTTGGGACAAATGCAAAGCAACCAGGTGACTCTCTCCCATTGGGGAGGAATCCCAGATGGGGCAGTAGTCCCGGAACGAAGGGAACATTGTGAAGTACAGCTGCCGGTGAGACGCCCCTCCCCCCACTGGAGCAGTGAACTTGGACAACTGGGAGTGTCGTAGAGGAGGCCGCTCAGTACAGCGCTGGGACTCGGAACAACCACTGGGGCTCCAGCGGTTGCCCAGGGGAAGAGTGGCGAGGAGAGCTATGTGGACTCAGATCACCGGGGCCTGCCCTGAAGAGGGGGAGGAGAAGCGTGGCCACTTGGATTCGGAGTGACTGCACCAGAGCTATAGGCGGTTGCCAGAGGAGAAGCCACGCGGCAAGCTGTTTGGACTTAGAGCAACGCTTCTGAACACCGGGGCCTGCCCTGAGGATGAAGAGGAGGAGGAGCGTGGCCGCTTGGATTCGGAGTGGCTATACAAGAGCTACAGGCGGTTGCCAGAGGAGGGGCTGTGTGGCGAGCTGTTTGGACTCAGACTGCTTCTGAGCACTGGGGCCTGCCTGGAGGAGGAGGAGTAGGAGGAGGAGGAGTGCGGTGGGTCGTTTGGACCCGCAGTGACTGCATTAGAGCTCCAGGCAGCTGCTCACAGGAGGCGGCGATTGGTGAGTTGCTTGGACTTAAAGTGAGAGCTCCTGAACACAGGGGGGGTGCCTGGAGGAGAAGCACGGTGGGTCGCTTGATCTCGAGTGGCCGCACCAGAGCTCCGGGCAGTTGCCCAGAGGATGCATGCAGCGGGTCACGTGGATTCAGAGCCACTCAGAGCAACCGCTCCTGAACACCCGGGAAGTTATCTGCAGAAGGATGAGGAACAGGGAGGGGCACTTCGACTCAGAGTGATTGATTGCCCAGGGCTACGGGTGGTTGGTGGGAGGAGGAGGCACGCAGTGAGTTTCTTGGACTCCTAGTGACCTCACCGGAATACTGGGCAGCTGTCTGGTGGAAGAGGCGTGTGGTGGATCTCTGGGACTCAGAGCGATTGTACGGGGCTCCAGGTGGCTGCTCAGAGGAGGGGCCACATACAGGCGATTAGGAGCAGAGCAGGGTCCGAGGATTTAGGAGGCTTCTGGGTGGAAGAGCCGCACAGAGACAGGCTTAGGGGTGGAGTGAAGGTACCAGGACTGTGGGCAGATTCTCTGAGGAAGGGCAGCCTAAGGAGATTCATCTGCGAAGGGTGAGGCTCCCAGGCCCAGGAGGTAGGGCCAGGCCCCTGGGAACTTTACAGAGGAAGGCAGCCCAGCCCAGGCGGTAGCTGTAAATTGAGGCAAACCTCTAGGAGGGAACTGACCAGCGAGACCTCCCCACTGGGTGAGTCTTCCCTGCCGGGTGAGGTTTCCCTACAAGGACGGTAAAACCAGAGACTCAGGCCCAAACAGGCCTTGCCTCAGCCCGCAGCCTAGTTCCCCTTTGGATGACCATTGGTCAACAAGTGGAGGCACCTCTGCCCACTAGCACGGAATATACCCCACCTGAAGGCCACCACGCCTAGAGAGGAGCTTCCTTGTGGAACACTGCATTATCAACTTCCTCCAAGACTTCAGCCTACTGAAGGCTAAAGGGGGATATATATAGAAATCTTCAGGGACATTGTAAGTCAATAGAGGAAATCTGCAATATCTCAGCAGTCCACTGATACCTGAACAATATGAGAAAACAAGGAAAGAAAATGCTGCAAAAAATCTAGATGTTACATGAATAAAACCCAATGACAGCATGGCAGAAGAAATGACAGAAAAGGAGTTCAGAATGTATATAATTAAAATGATCAGAGAAGCAAACGATGAGATGAAAGAGCAAATGCACGCACTGAATGATGAGATGAAAGAGCAAATGGAGGCACTGAATAATTGCAACAATCAACAATTAAAAGAGCAAATACAGGAAGCAAAAAGAACATTTCAATAAAGAGTTAGAGATATTAAAAAAAACAAACAGAAATCCTTGACATGAAGGAAACAATAAACCAAATTAAGAACTCCATAGAAATCATATCCAGTAGAATAGAACTCCTGGAAGACAGAACCTCAGACATTGAAGACAAAATATTTAACCTTGAAAACAAAGTTGAACAAACAGAAAAGATGGTAAGAAACCATGAACAGGATCTACAAGAACTAGGGGATATCATGAAAAGGCCAAATTTAAGAATTATTGGGATTGAGGAAGGCCTAGAGAAAAAAGCCAAAGGAATGAACAATTTATTCAATGAAATAATATCAGAAAATTTCCCAAATCTGAAGAATGAAATGGAAAATCAAGTTCTAGAGGCTTATAGGACCCCAAATACACAAAATTAGAACAGACCCACACCAAGGCACATTATAATGAAAATACCTAACATACAAAATAAAGACAGAGTTTTAAAGGCTGTGAGAGAAAAGAACCAAATTACATTCAGGGGGAAACCAATACGGATATCAGCAGATTTTTCAATCCAGACCCTAAAAGCTAGAAGGGCCTGGAACAACATTTTTCAAGCCCTGAAAGAAAATGGATGCCAACCAAGAATCTTATACCCAGCAAAACTTACCTTCAAATTTGACGATGAAATAAAAACCTTCCATGATAATCAAAAGCTAAAAGAATTTACAAAAAGAAAGCCAGCATTACAGAACATTCTCAGCAAAATATTCCATGAGGAAGAGATGAAAAACAAAGAAGCAAATCAGCAAAGGGAGGAATTATCCTAAAGGAATTGTCAAATAAAGAAGGAAACAAGTTGTGTCAAACAAATAAATAAATAAAATTTAAAAAATGAACCAAATGACCGGGAAACCAAATCATATCACAATAATAACCCTGAATGTTAATGGCCTGAATTCATCAATCAAAAGGCATAGACTGGCAGATTGGATTAAAAAGAAAGATCCAACAATACGTTGCCTGCAAGAGACTCACCTCATAGAAAAAGATACCCATAGATTAAAGGTGAAAGGATGGGGAAAAACATACCATGCACATGGACTCAGCAAAAAAGCTGGAGTATCCATCCTCATTTCAGATAATGTGGACTTCAAGCCAAAGTTAGTCTGAAGGGATAAAGAAGGTCATTTCATACTGCTTAAGGGAAGCATAAATCAGCAAGATATAACAATCATAAACATCTATGCCCCAAACACTGGCTCATCCATGTATGTCAAACAAATGCTTCTCAATTTCAGAAACCAAATAGACCATAACACAATAATACTAGGTGATTTTAACACACCTCTCTCACCACTGGACAGATCTTCCCGACAAAAATTGAACAAAGAAACCATAGATCTCAATAACACAATCAATAATTTAGACTTAATGGACATTTATAGAATATACCATTCAACCAAGAGCGAATACACTTTCTTCTCAGCAGCACATAGATCCTTCTCTAAAATAGACCATATATTATGCCACAAAGCTAATGTGACCAAATACAAGAAGATAGAGACACTACCATATATTCTATCAGATCATAATGGATTGACGTTAGAAATAAATGAAAGAGTAAAACACAGAAACTATTCCAATATCTGGAGATTAAACAATATGGTATTATATAATGAATGGATAACAGAAGATATTAGGAAGGAAATTAAAAAAATTCTTAGAGGTAAATGAAAACAAAGAAATATCATATCAAAATCTCTGGGACACTATGAAAGCAGTACTTAGAAGGAAATTTATTTCATGGAGTGCATTTAATAAAAGAAGTAAAACTCAACAAATAAACGACCTAACACTACAGCTCAACGCCCTAGAAAAAGAAGAACAGACCAGCACCAAAAGTAGTAGAAGACAGGAAATAGTTAAACTCAGAGCTGAAATCAATGAAATTGAAACAAAAGAAACAATACAAAAAATTGACAAAATAAATAGTTGGTACTTCGAAAAAATAAACATAATTGATAAACCTTTAGTCACACTAACAAAGAGAAGACGAGAGAAAACCCAAATCACTAAAATTCGGAATGAACAAGGAAATATCACAACAGACAGGATTGAAATACAAACATAATTAGAAGCTATTTTGAAAATCTATACTCCAACAAAATAGAAAATTTTGAAGACATCAACAGGTTTCTAGAGACATATGAATTGCCTAAACTGAACGAGGAGGACATACACAATTTAAATAGACCAATTTCAAGTACTGAAATAGAAGAAGTCATCAAAAGCCTACCAACAAAGAAAAGTCCGGGACCAGATGGGTTCTCAGCCGAGTTCTACAAAACCTTTAAAGAACAGCTCATTCCAATACTTCTCAAAGTATTCCATAAAATAGAAGAGGAGGGAACCCTCCCAAACTCATTCTATGAAGCCAATATCACACTGATACCTAAACCAGACAGAGACTCATCAAGGAAAGAAAATTTCAGACCAATATCCTTAATGAACATTGACGCAAAAATTCTCAACAAAATTTTAGCAAATCGCATAGAAAAACATATTAAAAAGATAGTGCACCATGATCAAGTGGGTTTCATCCCAGGGATGTAAGGTTGGTTCAACATCAGGAAATCAATAAACATAATTCACCATATCAATAGACTTAAAGTCAAGAATTACATGATTATTTCAATAGATGCAGAAAAAGCATTTGATGCAGCACCCCTTCATGCTCAAAACACTAGAAAAAATAGGGATAGTGGGAATATTCCTTATCATTGTAAAGGCCATTTATGCTAAGCTCATGGCTAATATCATTCTAAATGGTGAAAAACTGAAAGCATTCCCCCTAAAAACTGGAACAAGGCAGGGATGCCCTCTTTCACCACTTCTATTCAACATCGTTCTTGAGACTCTAGCCAGAGCAATTAGACAAACCAAAGAAATTAAAGGGATATGAATTGGAAAAGAAGAACTCAAACTATACCTGTTCGCTGATGACATGATTATATATTTAGAGAGACCTGGAAATTCCACCAGAAAACTCTTAGAACTCATAAGTGAATTCAGTAAAGTAGCAGGTTACAAGATCAATGCTCATAAATCCAGTGCATTTTTATACATAATTGATGAATCTTCAGAAAGAGAAATTAGGAAAACTATCCCATTTACAATAGCCTCGAAAAAAATAAAATACTTGGGAATCAATCACACAAAAGAGGTGAAAGACCTCTACAATGAGAACTACAGAACACTAAAGAAAGAAATTAAAGAACACCTTAGAAGATGGAAAGATCTTCCATGTTCTTGGATAGGAAGAATTAATATTGTCAAAATGGCCATACTACCTAAAGTGCTATACAAATTCAATGCAATTCCAATTAAAATCCCAATGATGTACCTTACAGAAATAGAGCAAGCAATTATGAAATTCATCTGGAAGAATAAGAAATCCAGAATAGCTAAAGCAATCCTTAGCAGGAAGAGTGAAACAGGGGGTATTGCAATACCAGATCTTCAACTCTACTACAAAGCAATAGTAACAAAAACGGCATGGTATTGGTACCAAAATAGAAAGGTAGATCAATGGTACAGAATAGAGGACACGGACACAAATCCAAATAAATACAATTTTCTCATACTAGACAAAGGTGCCAAAAATATGCAATGGAGAAAAGATAGCCTCTTCAACAAATGGTGCTGGGAGAATTGGAAATCCATATGCAACAGAATGAAACTAAACCCATATCTCTCACCATGCATGAAACTAAACTCAAAATGGATTAAGGACCTTGGAATCAGACCAGAGACCCTGCAGATTATAGAAGAAAAAGTAGGTCCAGATCTTCAACATGTCGGCTTAGGACCAGACTTCCTTAACTTGACTCCGGTAGCACAAGAAATAAAAGCAAGAATCAATAACTAGGATAGATTCAAACTAAAAAGCTTTATCTCAGCAAAGGAAACTATCAGCAATGTGAAGAAAGAGCCTACAGAGTGAGAGAATATCTTTGCCAATCGTACTTCAGATAGAGCACTAATCTCCAGAATCTATAAAGAACTCAGAAACCTCTACACCAAGAATGCAAATAATCCAATCGACAAATGGGCTAAGGAAATGAACAGACACTTCACAGAAGAAGATCTACAAGCAATCAACAAACATATGGAAAAATGTTCAACATCTCTAGTAATAAGAGAAATGCAAATCAAAACCACCCTAAGATTCCATCTCACCCCAATTAGAATGGCGATTATCAAGAATACGAGCAACAACAGGTGTTGGTGAGGATGTGGGGAGAAAGGTACACTCATACATTGCTGGTGGGTTGCAAATTAGTGCAGCCACTCTGGAAAGCAGTATGGAGATTCCTTAGAAAACTTGGAATGGACTCTCCATTTTACCCAGCTCTCCCACTCCTTGGCCTATATCCAAAGGACTTAAAATCAGCATACTACAGAGATACAGCCACATCAATGTTCATAGCTGCTCAATTCACAATAGCCAGACTGTTGAATCAACCTAGATGCCCTTCAATTGATGAGTGGATAAAGAAACTGTGGTATATATACAATGGAATATTACTCAGCCATAAAGAATGATAAAATTATGGCATTTGCAGGCAAATGGATGAAATTGGAGAATATCATGATAAGTGAGATAAGCAATCTCAAAAAGCCAAAGGACGAATGGTATTGCTAATAAGTGGAGGATGACGCATAATGGGTGGGAGGGAAGGTTTAGTGTTAGGGTTAGAGTTAGGTTTAGGGAGGGGGGCAAGTATGGAGGAAGGAAGTACTGTATAGAGGGAAAAGAGTGCTGGGAGGGTTGGGGGAATGGAAAAAATAACAGCATGAATCAAACAACGTTGTTCTATGTAAATTTATGATTACACAAATGGTATGCCTTTACGCCATGTACAAACAGAGAAACAACATGTATCCCTTTTGTTTACAATTACAAAAATAAAAATAAAAAACAAAAATTAAAAAAAGAATTAATAACTAATGTAGTAGTTGTCCTTTGACTTTTAATTCCAACATATTATCAATCGTTTTACATCCAAAATTAATAGTTTCCCCAAGTCCTTTTAAATTTATGTAATATGAAATATGTGGCCTCTTTAACTCATATAAATACTGTCCTTTGGTGCTGGGTTTGTGGCTTACTGTCAGAGCACTTGCCTAGCACAAGTGAGCCACTGGGTTCAATTCTGAGCAACACATAAATAATAAATAAATGAAATTAAATTTTAAAAAGAATTCTGTTATTTTTTAAACTTTCTCTTGTTCTTTCTATGCTGATATTATATTCATACTATAGCATTAAAACTGCTATAGTCTCTAGACTTTGGCTGTTCATACTAACATGCTTTCCATTCTATAAAATCTAAACCTAAGAGTATAGCTGCCTGGCTTGGTACCCTTAATATGAATGTGATAAATTTGTTGTGCCCTCTAAAAATAATAGCTGTCATGTGTTCTTTAAAGCTAAAGAAATATTCTTACTATTCCACATTAAACTAATACGGTAGAATCCTGGAACCATAAAGATGATCACAATATCCAGAGTGACCATCCAAAACACATATAATAACTCCCCTGTAGACTTCCTTCAATAATAATACAATATTCCTATTATGACCATTCCATGTCCTTTTTTAACATTATATGCATACAATAGCATGGAAAGTTATACAAGAGCTGTTCTGTCTTTTAATATTAATATAATTTGTCTGATATTACAACATCAAACATGGATATCACAGCCATTCAGAGTACTCAAATACTAATATAATATCCAAACTACAGTATCAAATATGAATGTAGAAGCTGTGCTGTGGCCTCTAAATCTAATGTGTTATTCATAGCCTAGCATCTAAAATGAATATACTAGTTCCCCTCTACCTTGAAATACTTATATGACATCCATATTATCGCCTAAAATAATCAATAAAATATAGTCCTCTAGCCTTTAATATTACTATATGCCATCTTTTCCATAAATCCTGAAATCAATATAATAAGTTACTTTTGGATTTTAATATTCATATAATATCCTTGATATAACATCTAAAACTAGTAAACAGGTGTTCTGCAGCATTTAACATTAGCATATGTATATTATACAACATTATGATAATAAAATATCTGCATTTTTGGCACTAAATAATTTTTATGAGTTATCATTAAAATTAATGTATTAACTACCATGTTGATTTTAATCCTAAGATGATATGCATTCTTGAGTTCCTAAAAATGACCTAAAGTTTATTTGTGGCTTGTAATACTAATATAATATCCATACAATGACATATCAAACAGATATGATAGCTGCCTTTTAAAATTGATGTAATATTCATACTATAGGAAGTACAACTAATATAATAATGGCCCTGAGGTTTTATCCTATTACACTATCCATAGTATAGCATTTAATATTAATGTAATAGCTTCTATAGATCTTGGATATTCATAGAAGTGGTGTGCAATAGCATCCAAAAAATACAATAGCCATTATGTAGTCTATTATGCAAAAATAATATCATAATAAAACACCTCAAGATAATGCAATATCTGTCCTTAGTTATTAATAGTAATACCAATACTACAGCATCCAAAAGTGATATAATAGTTGTCCTGTGGATTGTAGTCCTATTATAGAATTCATTCTATTTTAGAATTCTCATGACTAGGGCTGCTCTTCATGAGCTTCACATGGAGCAAGCAGAGAGGTAAGACAGATCACTAACTGGAACCAGGATGCAAGTTCTCAATAGGCACCATTAGAAACACACTATGCCCAAACAGCTGCTTTTCTGAACTGAAAGAGTTCAGAAGGCAGCTGATCAAGCCATATAAAAAGCATCATTTTTGTCCCATTTCTCTGGCATCTAGGATTTGAACCTTCATATCTGAGTTGCTGTGTTGCACCTGAGACAAACCAGGTCACCCCTAAGTTCCATGGTCTCTTTGTCAGGATCACCATACCCTGAGTATAAAGCTGCAGATGTGAGGACATGAGGAGGGATATATATATCCTGCACTGTCTTGCTGCTCTTTGCTAACACAAGACCAGAGGGCAAAGTCTGTGGGGTGTGTTTCCAGGTGTCTCAATCTCACACTGATATTGATTGTTCTGAGCTTCATACCGTGCCTTTAATCACTGTATTTGCCTAATTTGGATTTCAGTAGGGAAGCTGTGGTCATAATATATCACCGTAAAATTTTTATTTTGTCTACATTTGTCTAGCTTTAAGAAAAATAATAATTGTAAAAGACTGTAGGTTCTTGTGATTTTTCTATTGAGAGTTTGGCACACTACACCTTTTTCTTGGATGCTCTTCTTCCAAAGGGAATAGTACACCACTCAGAGCTTGGTGCCTAAGTGTTTGGATCTGATGATACAGTGTTTCAGAGTGTGATGGTAAGGACTGCGACAACTGGGTACAGAACCATGTTGAGGATATTGATAGAAAGAAGTATTAGAGGCAAGGGACTAACACTCAGGTAGGTTTCATTGATATACTTACTCCTGGGACTTCTTTGTTAAGACAGTGAATTTGTTTCCAGTGGAATGAAACCCCTCTGGAACCCAGGAATCATCACCCCTTTTCTGTTATTCTTTCTTCTCCTGTTTTGGAGAATTAGGCAATGATCCCAGCAAATCAAGTTTTAGGCATTTTCAAAGAGCAGTCAATGAAGAGAAACTATCACTAGCTGACCTTGTTAGCTTAAAGGATTTTTACAGTGACTTGGAAACTGACTGAACTTCTGCTCATTTGTTGGTCCTATCAGGCCTGTCAAGCTCATACAGAGCTCTTTTCCCTTCCTGAAGAAACTTATTGTATAGGAAATGTTGTCACATAATGCCATAATATAATAAGATGAATACCTACTGGAGCAGGAGATAAGAGGGGAGAATTTTCCATTACTTTGATTTTTACCAGCTTAAAAAACAGGGACTATTTCCTTTTTTTTTTAAATTCACTGGTGCCTTAGTACTTACAAACTCAGCACCATTCAGAGTTGCAGGTCTTCCTTGTGGTGATCCTCCCCATTTGTTGTTCCAAGCAAATTTCAAGGAACAGAGAAGCATTCAGTCATTCTCTATCCTGAGAGCCCTCAACAGGGGTGATTGCTCATATGAGTACTGATATTCAAATCTTTCCAAACCAGTGGTCTATCATCAGACTCTCACCTTTGTGGGAAGGTAATGAGAAGCCAAATAGTTCCGTGTGCACAAGCAATATGGTTGTAAGCCTTTGAGATGGTTAGGTAATTTTTATGTTTCTTAATAGAAGAGAAAAAGATCAGCTTCTTGTGTTCATTCAAATGTGGGCACAGGACATCCAGTGAACCTGCATTAGATTAATGACTATCCCCTGAAGAGGGTGGTTACATAGTCCTTTTCCATTTTTCAAAACTGAATTGTCAGTCCTTCGCTCTGCTCTAGTAACCTTAGCTATTGAATAAGTACTGACTTCTGAGTTTGTTCTTTGTTCTTCTACTGATGCCTTCTTTCCAAATTTTAGTTAGAAGAGTAGAAACAACAATACACAAACAATGCCACACACAAAAAGAAGTGACCTGCTGTGACCTTGAAAGAAGCAATGCAGACATTTCCTAAAGAAATAGAGAAAGATAATTCCAATCCCATGATTACGATCACGGTATTGAACAATGTTTTGGTAATTTCACACCCTCAATTCTTCTTGATAAAAATTGCATTCATGAATTTTATAATCAAAATATTTTCATTTATGTGAGGAATTTAGAAATGGAAACACAAATGCCAGTTTCTTGATATTTAATGGGGTCCCTGGAACTTTGCTTGCTGCCACACAATCTTTTCCAAAATATCTCTGGAATTATAGCAGTGCCACTGCAATGGGACTATGGAGACAAAGAAATGAGACATCTGATGACTCTATCTTGGAAGTGAAATACTATGGCTCTTGCTGATTTATTTTTCTTTGAAACCAGATGCTGACGTGGATTCATGTAGATTGGGAAGCTAAAGGTTTTGGACATTAGAATTCTCTACTGCCAGTGATCCCTCATATTGTACCCACATCATAAAATGAGAAGAAATATCGAAACAATTCTAAATTTCATGGGAAGCATTGGAAAGTCTATGGAACAGGGAGTCTGCCTTTGAAAATCAGTAATGACAAATTTCCAGTGGGGCACAGTGGAGACAAGGACAATGTATAAGATGATTTCCCCTCTTTCACTTTTGGACTCACATCATGGTACAGTTGTATGTCATCCCTTGTCCTCCATTCTGTGTTGTGTTTTTTGTATGTTGGTGCATTACAGACACATGACTCAAATATTAGGGTTCTAAAGGAGTGCATATATAAAAGGCCTTATACACCTGATGACAACTTCAAAAGCATACACTAGAATAATCCCAGGGGAATAAATGGCAAAAGTATGGAACCCTTGTAAGGAATAATGACTTCTTCAGGACCACCCACATGACCAGAAGGAGGAAATGGGTCTGATTCAAATTGTCTCTCCAAACCAGATGAGGTGGCTACACCTGGGACAATCTGGGGACCAGATTCAGGGAGTGTTGTAATCATGTCCAATTGTGTTTAAGTCAAGGGAAGATGGGTGGAATCTGCATCTCAGTGGGCCATTATAACCATCATGTATGAGAAAGTGCTTTGGATATGGAGTCCCTAAGGAAGTGACCTCACTTACTTGGCAGCAGAAAACACAGAACTTGGAACCCTAGTAGCTAGGCACTCACATTCCACATAAGCTCCCATTCTGCTCACTTGTTTTGAGACAGCAAGTCCAGAGCCAGGAGTTCTTGTTGTCTACTCATCTTTTGATGCTTATTTTTTATGAAAGTCCCTAGGAGGGGCCTTTTCCAAGATTGGAAACACTGTATCAATGTTGGGACCAACAACTCTGGCAATAATTCCCAAGAAGACCAGAGGTGCAAAAGGACAGGCCATTGGAAGTGAGTAGAGTTTAGCCCTCCACTCAGATTCCCATTTAGATAGCATCAGACCCTCAGAAGTTTTTGTCTCTGTGTGATTATATTTGTGTCTCATATTTGTGACTCATTGAATTTGATGTTGATCAAGCTGTGATACTACCCTTTAAAAGAGTGCCACCTTACATCATTCCCTCCACACCTGAGAGAGACATAACTACATATTTGAGTAAGTATAAACTAGTACTCCAAAGCCCTAGTAGCTACACTTCTTAGCAAGTCTTCTCTAAACACCTTAGACAGCCATTTTACTTACCTGAGAGAGCCTTCAATAAGCACCTCAGAGAGAACTTCTGTCTCATCACAGACATCTTTCCTATACACTGAAAATTGCCCTTTTATTGACTTCACTCTCATCAATAAGCTTTCCTACAAACCTTATAAAGCCCTCCTACACCCTTCAGAGGGTCCTCCCTACATGTCAGAGAGCCCACCCTACATAAAAATGAGAACCCACTTAACACCTCAGAGAATCTTTTATTGACACTTAAAACTCACTTCCCTACACATCTAAATAATGACTCCCTACTAATACCAAGAGCTTTTCCTACACACCTCAAATTCCCATTCATATACCCCATAGGGACACTGCCTCCACACTTTATTGAGCAACACCTACACAACTCAGAAAGCCTTTCCTATACACCCCAGAGAGTACTCCCTTAAATTCCTGTGAGATGTTAATTCAAACCTCAGAA
>NW_027632431.1:0-48852 GCF_902686455.1 Sciurus vulgaris
AATCCCTCCCTTATTAAATCAAGAGACTTTCTTATACACTTGAAAGTGCTGTGCTGTACATATTCACTTTAGGGACAATTCCTCCATACTATTTTGAGAAGCAATCAAACAATTCAGAAAGTTTTCCTTATCCTCCAAAACAATTGATAAATGAATCCCCTTATGAGATTAACTGAGTGGTTACTAAAGGGAGAAAGGTTGTTACTGGAGGAGTTATATCATTGGAGGCATGTGTTTGTGGTATACATTGTGTATCTGGTGAGTGAGTGTCTCTTTCTGTTTCATTCATATTAACCACTTCCCTGCACCACACACTTCTGCCATATTTAACCTCATTGCAATGCCCAAAGAAAGGGCCAGCTTTCCATGAACTGAGATCTCTCAAATTGTGAAATATCAAATAAAATTTTCCTCCCTTATATTTGGTGTGGCCAAGCCTTTTAGTCAAAACAGAGAAAAAACTGACATAAACACAGACATAGCCCTTTTCATAGGACTTCTTACATAAAGTACAAATAAAGAACACTGAAAACACATTGTATAAAGGCAAATGTACATGCTCCAAAGTTAATGTTTGTGACTATGTATATATACACCGAATCAGAATGTTTCTTGCATTGACTAACCACAATATAGTGAATCCCCACCTTGACCTCACAATAAAAGCAACATTTCAGCGTTCTCATAACATTTTCTGCCAGTTTTCTAAGCAAGGAAATTTTGGTAAAGCCATTTGACACAGCACCGACAGTGGGACAGAGCTTCAGTAGTAAAGTTTATAAATTCTAACAGTTGTGCTTGTCTAACTGAGCAATCGCTCTTCCTATACAGATCTCTAAGGACAGACACATAATGATTCCTTTCTTTGGATCCTGTATTTCCCATACCTTCTACATGATTCTGACTCACTCCCCTGACCTCCTTACCTTTAAGTTTGTTTTTTTTTTTTTTTTTTTACTTAGAAGGTGCACCTCCAGGAATGTCCAATACTCGAAGGAAGAAAGTTACCTTGTGTCTGGATCCATATGGGCCACCAACTGTCTTAACCAGTGAAACCAAACTCCCAGATACAGCCAGGGGCAAAGGGGGGTTGGAAAATATTCACAGACAAAGAACTTGAAGATTAACTGGGATCAAGTGCAGTTCTGCTCTCTGATGGAGATGCAGATCTAAAGAGTTAGGACAGCAATCTTTATATGTCTCATTATCAAGTTAAAAACTATGCAAATATCATTCTTTATATTCAAGAATGTTACAGAAAATATGACATCCTATGTTGCTTTTCTGTAGTAGCAAGTCAGAGTTGAAAAGTGCAAAGTTAGGAGATTTGTGCAGCTGTTTAAAAAGTTCATTGCTAAAAATTGCTATAAGATAGGCAGGAACTGGAGAATTGGAGCTGGTAAAACATTGTGGTTATCTAGCATAAGAATTACTTTCTCCCTAGCTGTGTGTCTGAGATCAAGATCAGAGTGGATAGGAGTCTGGCAGAAAGCCTGCTCAAAATGGGCATTGCCACAGCAGCTAAGCATCCTCTGCCCTTTCACAGAAACATTCCGAAGCACCAGACATGCCACAGCCATAAGGTCATCAGAGATCCTCAATCTCAGTCACTGCTCTCCAATCCTCTGTCTCCACTGTCCACACTCTGGTTCACAGGAAACAGGGAGTATCAGGAGACACATCTAGTCTTCCCTCTGCCTCATAGATTGGATTCAAGGTTACACTTCTCTGGAAACCTCCCCCCCAAACTTTAAGGAACAAATTCTGTTTATTCTCCACCTGAGCCTGACTAGATTATCATCCATAGAATGGAAAAAATGGACTCTGAAGACAAACAAAAATTATAACCTATCTTATAAAAGAACTTATTTTACAAAAATGGAGGAAAATGGTCAAACTGTTCTATATGTGTTTTTTGATTATCATGTTCAAAATGGTATATTCCCTTATTTTTGCTGCCTGCCTAATATCCATATGTAATGAAATCTCCATCAGCTAATGCCAAAACTGATTCAAAAACAGAAGAAATATGATGTCACTTTTAAATTAAAGTTGCTGGAGGTCTTAAAAGATTGATTTCTTTTTTTATATACTCTGAAATTCTGTTCTTTGAGCTAGTTCCACATTAAGGGCTAAAGAAAAGATTGAGAAAGAAAGAAAGAAAGAAAGAAAGAAAGAAAGAAAGAAAGAAAGAAAGAAAGAAAGAAAGAAAGAAAGAAAGAAAGAAAATCTAGATCAGCCAGGTGCACCAGGCCTGAGAATGCCAGGGAGTTCACTAATTTTCATGCATTTTTTTATTCTTTCTTGATATTCACAGTAAGGAAAAAGTTTAAAGAATCCCATATGTACATATTGTCCATGCAAACAGACTCTTGAGGACTTCATGTTCTCCCAGAATTTTTTCATATCTGAGCTGACTCTAATCTGATCCAGTTGTGTAATATTTCATACTGTGTCATGTTTCAAAGCCTCTGTCTTCTTCTGAGCCTCAGGATATTTTTGTGAATTTAGCTTAGGTCCACCATCTCTTGGTCTTGTTTTGTGTTACTTGAGTTTCTTGCCTAATGTTTTCTTCTACTGTCTACTCAGATTCCCATTATTTGAAAGGTAATTCATAAATACACTGGAAAAGAAGAGATTCCTTTTGAAAAGACCTAAGGATGGAGAATATACTATGATGAAAATTATAGTAAATCTTCCACCTTGGAGAATGAGTATCCCACATGAACTTTTGATTTAAGTCTTCCCCATGGCTGGTAGATTCTACAACTTATGTATCTAATGGCACAGGTCCTATGCATGTTTTTAAAAATTTTGTGACAGGCTTTATTTTAATTTTTCAGTTGATATATATGACATTCTGTGCAATAAACTCCTGAAGCTATTTTGTTTCATAACTGTGAATGGAAAATTTTAGATTCTTTGTTCTATATCAGTTTTGTGCTTATGTGTGCATACCTGTTTATTATATGTTGTATCTACATATATGCTTTTGTCCGTATATTATGTGTATGGTGCCAAAATTGGCATATATATAAAAAATAAGCATTAATACATTTACAATAAAATGGATCTAAATGCATTTCAGTTCATATTACTAAAATTGGCTAAATAGACAAAATTAAGGCAGTCTTTAAATTTAATTAACTATTAATTTCTCTAAATGGTCAAGCAATCAATATAGTGTTGTTTTCTCTAAAATGGTTAAAGTGTAATATCTACTTCTTATAGGATGTGTCTTCAGAAAAAAATAATGACTTAAAACGTTAGGTAGGTTGATCTAAAATCTTGGATATCATGGATACCATAAGTTAAAATTAGATGAATTAGATTTAACAGAAATAGAATAAGCATTTATAAAAGTACATGTTAAGGAGAAAAGTCAATACCAATGAATCTACCATGATGAATCAACATTCATGAATCTACTCTATCAAGTTAATATCAACAGATCTATGTTGAAAAATTGATATTGACTAATCATATCAGTGCACCTACACTGATGTGTTGATTTTCATAAATCTACAATGAAGGGTTGATGTCAATGAATCTACCCAGAATAGTTAAAATTGATGAATCTATACACTGTGTTGACATGGATGAATCAACTCCAATAAGTCAATATTGATGAATCTACATCAACAAGTAGATACTGGCAAATATATCAGAAGAGTAGATATCAACAAATATAGCCCAATGGATCGATATCAATGAATCTACATTGATAAATCCATATCATTAAATCAATATTGATGAATCTACCCCTACAAGTTTATATCTACATTTCTTCACCAAAGAGTCAATATCAACAAATCTACCCAGACACATCAATATCAACCAATGTACATGGGCTAGTCAATATTGATGAATCTACATCATTGAATTGATTTCAACAAATCAATATTGATGGATTTACCCAGTTTAGTTGATATCAGAGAATCTATCATGACTGGCTGATAATGACTAATTTACCCCAATGGGTTGATATCGACAAAACTGTACAGATTTTGGACATCAAGAATCTATCATGGTGAGTCAATATTAATGAATGTACATTTTTGAGTCACTATTGACAAATCTACATTGATAAATCAGTTTCAACCCACCAATATCAACAAATCTTCCCACTGAGTTGATATCAACTAATATATCCCCAGAGTCAATATCAATGAATCTACATTAATGTGTCAATATAAATTAATAAACCCCATTGAGTCAATATTGATGAATCTACCTCAATGTGTTGATATCAACAAATCTATATCAGTGAGTAGATATTAATGACACTATCCTAATGGGTCATAATCCATGAATCTATACTTATGGTCCAATTTTGACAAATCTACACAGGTGAGTAGATATTGACAAACCTTTCCCATTAAGCCAGTAGAAGAGTTGATATCAGCAAATCAATATTGAACAATATACCCCAACTAGTCAATATCAACAACTCTACCCTAATGAGTCAATATTGATGAATGTATGCCTATGGGTCAATATCAACAAATCTATGCTGAAAAGTTTACAAAAATGTTTCTTCACCAAAGTGTCAATGTTGATGAATCTAAACCTTTGAGTCAATATTGATAAATTTTCACTGACAGGTAGATATTGATGAATCTGCAGCTTTAAGTTGACATTGATGAATTTACAGCTTTGAGTCAATATCAATGAATCTAGACCCATAGGTCAATATTAAAGAATATACAGTGATATGTTGATATTGTCAAACCTACCCAATTGAAACAATTTTGATAAAGATCCCCGATGGGTAGATATGGAAAAATCTACATCAATTATTCCATATTGATGAATCTACATCAAAAAGTCAATATCAACAAATCTACCCTTATGTCAATAACAATGAATCTATCCAGAAGAGTTGATATTAATGAATATACCCTGATTGTTCAATATAAATGAAGCTACATCTATGAATCAATACTGACAAATCAATAACTGATACATCAAAACAGATAGTTCAATATCAACAAATGTACACTGATGAGTCAATATAGATGAATCAATATACACAGGCCAATGTCAATGAATCTACCCCATCAAGTTGTATTGATGAATCTAACCCAATGGATTGATATGGACGATTTACACTGAAGAGTCAATATCAGTGAATCTGCTCCAATTGGTCAATATCAAAGAATCTACACCAATGAATCAACACCTATGATTGACATAGGTGAATACATTCCATCAAGTTGATATTGACTGTGCTTTCACAATAGGTTGGTGTGGAGGAATCTACACAGACAAGTCAGTAACAATGAATATGCACCAAAGAGTCAATATTGGCAAATATACTTCAAAGGGTCAATATGGATGAAACTACCTTGATGGATTGATATTGATGATTGTACACCAATGGGTCAATATTGATGATCTACACTGACAAATTTATATCCACAAATCTACCCAACAGGTTTGCATCAATGAATCTACATTATATCATTGATAATGACAAATTGATAATGAACAATCTACCACAAGTCAATATTTATGAGTCCACATGCTTGTATCAATATTGAAAAATCTACCCCAATGTGCTGATATGAACAAATCTATGGGTCAATATTGACCAAACTACATTGATGGGTCGATGTTGACAAATATAGCTTGACAGGTCAATATTGTTGAATCTACCCCATAGGTTTAATTTCAACAAATCAACACAAATGGGTTGATATCTATAAATCTACACTGAAGAATCAATATCAATAAATCTACCCTGATGAGTTGATATCTATGCATCTACATTGATAAATTAATAATGACTAATGTACATCAATGAATCAATATCAGCACACCAATATCAATGAATCTACCCAACAAGTTGATACTGATGAATCTACACTGATGTGTTGATATGGGCAAATCTACCCCTACAGTTTAATATTGATAAATTTACCTTTGTGGGTCCATGTCAATAAATCTATGCCATCAAGCCAATATTAATGAATCAACCCAATGGGTCAAAATTGATGAGTGGATATCAATGAATCTACCCCAAATAATTTTAACAAATCTAACCAATCAAACCAATTGAATCAATATTGATAAATCTAACCCATTGAGTTGATATCAACAAATTTATCCTCATTGTTTGATATAGATGAATCTACCTAAATGAGTATATTTCTGTGCAGAGTGGTGACAGGATGGGATAGTAGTGATTGAGATTGGGGGTCTCTGATGACCTCATGGCTGTGGCATGATGGGTGCCTTAGAATTTTCCTGTGCAAGGGCACAGGATATTTAGCTGTTGTGGTAAAAACCTGCATGAGGAGGCTCTGTGCAAGAATTCTTTCAGCTCTAACCTTGATGTCAGTCACATAGTTCCTGGGAATAGAGGAACTCTAATGGTAGACAATTACAATGTTTCACCATTTCCATTACTCCTGCTATTACCCCAATGGGTTGATATGATTGAATGTATCCTGATGATAAAATATCAATGAATCTTCCCTGGTGGATAGATATTATCAAGTTCACACCAATGGGTTGATATTGATGAAAACACCCAGAAGAGTTAATATTGAAAAATCTACATTTTCATGTCAGTATCAAGGAATCTTAAATTGACAAATCAGTATTGACATATGAACATTGATAAATCTACCCTGACTGCTTAATATTGATGAATTTACCTCTAAGGGTTGATAACAATTAATCTGTGCCAACAAGTAGATATTAATGAATCTACACTGATGGGTTGATATTGATCAATCTACCCCCCTATGGGTTGATATTGATGAATCTACAATGATAAGCAGATATCAGTGAATCAACACCAATGGGTAGATATCACCAAGTCATTTGAGTTGATATTGACAAATGTACGCTGACATGACAATGTCAGTGTGCATCAACCCCTATGGTTTGATATCAACAAATCTACCCTGATAAGTTGATATTGACAAATCTACCTGTTGTGTTGATATTGATGAATATACCCCATTGAATCTATATCAACTGATCTACACTGAAGTGTCGACATTGATGGATCCATATCTTCAAGTCAATATCAACTAATGTATACTGATGGGTTGATATCAATAAATCTACCAGGTATTTGATATCTATAAATCAAACCAGGTTGATTGCTATTGATGAACTTATACTGAGGAGTCAAAATCAACAAATCTATCTGAGGAATTGATATTAATGAGTCAACACCATCAACTTGATATCAACAAATCTATACCATCAAGTCAATATTGACAAATCTACACTGATAGTTTGATGTCAGAGAATCTACATCAATGAATCAATGTTGATTCAACAATATTGATGGATCAATGTCTATAAATCTATACCCGTCTATATTGATATATCAATATCAACATATCTACACTGATGAGTTGATATTAACAAATCTACCCTGTCCAGTCAATAGCAATCAATCTGCCCTGATGGATCAATGTTGAGGAATATATCACAAAGTGTCAATATTGACAAATCTACCCTGAAGAGTTAATATAGATGAATCTACACTGATGAATAAATATTGGCAAATCTAACCTTTGAGTCAAATTTGATGAGTCTACAATTTGATGAGTGATGTATACAAACTGATGAATCTATATAGTTGATTCAATATTGATGGCTGTACCCCATAAATTCTATATCAATGAACCTACATAATCAAATCAATAGATGCATCAATATCAAAGAATCTACACTGAAGTGTCACTACTGATAAATATATGCTGATGGATCAATATTGATGAATCTAACAAGAAGAGTCAATATTGAACAATCTACCTCAATGAGTTGATGTGGACTAATCTATCCACATGGTCTATCTCATAGACCATGACAGGTCTATTTTGATGTATCTATACCAAGTCTAACCCCATTGGTTGACATAGACAAATCTACCCCATTGAGTACATTTTGACAAATTGAACATGTTAAGTTAATATTGATGAATCTCATCAGATAGTTAATATTATTGAATCTAACCAATAGATTTGATATTGAGGAATGAAGACTGATGGATCAATATGGGCAAATCTATCCTGATGATTCAATATTGACAAATCTCCAACAAAGTGTTAATATTGATGAACCTATTTCAACAGGTTGATATTGATGAATATGCATAGAAGACTCAATATTGAATGATCTACCCTGATGGATCGATATCAATGAATCAACATTGACAAATTAATATCAACATATAAATATCAATGAAAGTAACCAGTTGAATCAATCTCTATGAATCTCTACCAAAGAGTCAAAATTGATGAATTCGCTCAGTTGGGTCAATATCATCAAATCTCTCATGAGAGGTCAATATTGGCCAATCATCCCCAATTGGTCAATATCACTGAATCTACACTGAAGAGTAGATAGTGACAAATCTATCCTGAGAGGTCAATATCAATGAATCTATACCAACGAGTAGATATTTATAAGTTTACACTGATTTTTATGTACAAATCTATGCCAATAAGTAAGTGTCAAGGAATCAACACTTGAAATAGACTAGATGTTGATAAATCTAACCTGTCAAGTCAATATCGATGAATCAAGACTGAAAGGTTAATATTGATGAATCTACCCCATTGAGGCTTTATTGACCAATCTAAACTAGAGTTGGTTTCAATGAATATACACTTTCTTGTTGATATCATTGAATCTACACTGATGGGACAACATTGACAAATCTACACCAATGAGTAGATATCAGCGAATCTACCACAATGTGTCAAATAGCCAAATCTAGACTGGTGAGTCAATTTCATTGAATCTAACCAGATGATTTGATGTCAATGATTCAAAACATTTGAGTTGATATTGAAGAATCTATTCGGTTTGGTCAATATGAAAAAATCTACACCAATGAATCACTATTGATGAATATACACCAAAGAGTTGAAGTTGAAAAATCTACCCCAATGGGTAGTCAATGACAAATTCATCCCTATGGGTCAATATGAATGAATCTACATTTACCAATCAAAATTGATACATCAATATTGACAAAGCCTGATAAGACAATTTTTTAAGGTATATACATATATATTTTAAAGACTTAATTTTGATTCATTTTACACAAATGGGGTACAACTATTGTTTCTATGGTTGTACACAATGTAGACTCACACCAGTTGTGTAATCATACATGAACATAGGGTAATAATATCTGTCTCAGTCCATTATCTATCTTTCCCCACCCTTTCCCTCCCCATTTACTCTACACAATTCCAAGTGTCTCCATTCTTCACTTACCCCGGCCCCCTTTTATGTCTCATCATCCACTTATCAGATAAGGCAATCAGCCATTGGGTTTTTGGGATTGGCATATTTCACTTAGAATTATATCCTACAACTCCATCCATTTACCAGTAAATGCCATAATTTTATTCTTCTTTATGATTGAGTAGTGTTCCATCATGTATATATAACACAGTTTCTTTATCCATTCATCAATTGAAAAGAATCTACATTGGTTACATAATCTAGCTCTTGTGAACTGAGCAGCTATAAATATTGATGTGACTGTATCACTGTAATAAGCTGATTTTAAGTCCTTTGGGTATAAACTGAGGAGTGGGATAGTAGGGCCAAATGGTGGGTCTGTTTCAAGTTTTCTGAGGAATCTCCATACTGCTTTCCAGAGTGGCTGAACCAATTTTCAACCCCACCAGCAATGCATGAATGAACACCTTACCCCACATCAACACCAACATTTAATATTGCTTGTGTTTGTGGTAATTACCAATCTAATTTGAGTTAGATGAAATCTTAGGGTAACTTTTTATTGCATTACTCTAATTACTAGAGATGAGGTGTACTTTTTCATATATTTGTATATCACCTCTATATCTTCTGTGAAGTGTCTGCCCAGTTCCTTAGTCCATTTACTCATTGGGTTGTTTGTATTTTTGATGTGAAATTTTGTAAGAATTTTGTAAATTTTGGATATTAGTGCTCTATCTAAAATGCACGTAGAAAAGAGTTTCTCCTACAGAGTAGGCTCTTTTTTCACATTATGGATCGTTTCCTTTGTTGAGAAAAAAGCTTTTTAGTTTGAATCCATCCCATTTTTGGATTCTTGCTCTTATTTATTGTGCTCTGGGAGCCTTTTTTAAAAAGTCTATTCCTAAATGAACGTGATGATTTCGGTGAACAGTCTCCGGTCTAATTTCTAGGTCCTTGATCCATTTTGAGTTGTTTTTTGTGCAGGGTGAGAGATTGAGGTGTAGTTTCATTTCACTACATATGGCTTTTCAGTTTTCCCAGCACCATTTGTTGAAGAGGCTATATTTTTTCCTTTGAAAGTTTTTGGCACCTTTATCTAGTATGAGGTAACTGTACTTATGTGGGTTTATCTCTGTGTCTTCTCTTCTGTACCTTTGGCCTACCTGTCTATTTTGGTGGCATAACATGTAGTTTTTGTTACTATTGCTCAATAGTAGAATTTAAGGTCTGGTGTTGTGATACTTCTGCATCACTCTTCCTACCCAGGATTGCATTGGCTATCCCTGGTCTTTTATGCTTCCAGATGAATTTCACAATGAATTTCTCTATTTCTATGATGAATGTCATTGAGATTTTAATTGGAATTGTGTTAAATGTACATAGTGCCTTTGGGAGTATAGCCCGTTTGACAATACTAATTCTGCCTTCTCAAGAATATGGGAGATCTTTCTAAGGCTTTTCAAAATTTCTTTCTGTAGGGTTCTCTAGTTATCATTGTAGAGATTTTTCACTTCTTTGTTAGATTGATTACAATTTTTTAAATTATTTTTAGGGTGTTGTGAATGAAGTAGTTTTCCTAATTTTAGTTTCAGAAGATCCATCACTTAAGAAAGGAAATGCATTAGATAATGTGTGGTGATTTTATATTCTACTATTTTGCTGAATTCATTTATGAATTCAAAAATTCTAGTTCTAGAAGTCTTCTGGTGGAGTTTTATGGATCCTCTAAATATAGCATCATGTAGTCAGCAAATAGTGATAGCTTGAGTTCTTTTCCTATTCATATCTTTCTAATTTCTTTGATCTGCCTAATTGCTCTGGCTAGTGTTTCAAGGATGATGTTGAATAGAAATGGCAAATAAGGGCATCCATGTCTTCTTCCTAATTTTAAAGGAAATCATTTCAGTTTTTCTTCATTAAGAATGATGTTGTGTGTGGGACTAGCAAAGAGAACCTTTAAAATGGTGAGGAGTGTTCCTAATATTCTATTTTTTTCTAGTGTTTTGAGCATAAAAGTGTGTTTTATTTTATCAAATGTTTTCTCTGCACCAATTGAAATAACCACATGATTCATAACCTTAAGTCTATTGGTGTGGTGAATTACATTTATTTATTTCCAGATGTTGAAACAACCTTTTATCCCTGGAATGAACCCAACTTCATTGTGGTGTAAGATCTTATTAAAAAGTTTCTTCTGTGATTTTCCAGTATTTTATTAAGAATTTTTGTATCTATGTTCACCAGGGATGTTGGTCTAAAATTTTCATTCCTTGATGCATGTTTTTCTGGTGTTGGTGTCGGGGAGATACTGGCCTCATAGAATAAATTTAGAAGAGTTTCCTCCATATTTCATGGAATACTTTGAGGAGTATTGGTATAAGTTCTTCTTTGAAGATCTTGCAGAACTCAGCTGAGAATCTGTCTGATTCCAGGCTTTTCTTTGTGTGTAAACTTTTTGATGGTTTCTTCTATTTCATTGTTTGAAATTGATCTGTTTAAATTGTGTATGTCCTCTTGATTCAATTTGGGAGGATCATTGGTCTCAAAAATTTTTCAAAGTTTTCAAAATTTTCTATTTTGTTGAAGTATATATTTTTAAAGTAGCTTCTAATTATGTTATGTATTTCAATGGTGTTTGTTGTGATATCTCCTTTTTCATCACAAGTTTTCTAATTTTAATTATCTAATTCCTTCTCTTCCTTACTGTGACTATCTATATGTCTACTTTTTCAAAGAACCAACTTTTTGTTTTGTCAATTATTTGAAATTTTCCTTTAATTTCAATTTCATCAATTTCATCTCTGATTTTAATTATTTCCTGACTTCTACTTCTTTTGGTGTTGGTCTTCTCTTCTCTCTCTAGGGCTTTGAGATGTAGTGTTAGGTCATTTAGTTGTTGACATTTTATTCTTTCCTTTAATGCACTGCATGCAATGAATTTTCCTCTTAGTACTGCTTTCATAGTGTCCCAGAGATTTTGATATGTTGTATTGTCATTCTCATTTACTCATAATAATTTTTTATCTCCTCCTTTATATTTTCTGTTATTCATGCTATATTAAGTAGCATATTATTTATTTTCCAAGTGTTGGGGTATTTTCTGTTTTTTTTATTTTGTCATTGATTTGTAATTTTATTCTATTATGATCTGAAGGAACAAAAGGTAGTATTTCTATGTTTCAGATTTTCTAAGGACTGCTTTGTGGCATAATATATGTCCATTTTAGAGAAGGATCCATGTGCTTCTGAGAATAAAATGTATTTGCTCATTGATGGATGAACTATTCTAAATATACATGTTAGGTTAAGTTATTGATTGTGTTATTGAGTTGCATGGTTTCTTTTTTCACTTTTTCTTTGTAATATCTGTATAGTGCTGAGAGCAGTGTGTTGAAGTCACCCAGAATTATTGTGTTGTGGTCACTTTGGATCCTGAAATTGAGAAGAATTTTTTTGATGTACATAGATGTGCTGTTATTTGGGACATAAATATTTACAACTGTTGTCTTCCTGAATGATAGTTCCCTTCAGAAGTAAGAAAAGTTCTTCTTCATCCCTTCTGACTAACTTTGTCTTGGAGTCCACTTTACCTGAATAACCCCCACATTTTCCTGAGTCGATGTGCATGGTATATTTTTTCTCATCCTTTCACCTTTAGTATATGGATGTCTTTTCTCTATGAAATGAGTCTGTTGAAGGCAGCATATTGTTGGGTCTTTCTTCTTAATCCAATCTGCCAGTCTATACTTTTTGTTTGATGAGCTTAGACCATTAACATTCAAGGTTATTATTGAGATATGATTCGTATTTCTGGTAATTTTGGTTTATTTTTAGTTTTTAATGTGACTTGGTTTTCCTTTTTTTTTTTTTTTTTTGGCTTTACATTTAGGGTACATCCTCCCTTTGCTTATTTAAATTGTTATTTTTATTTCCTGCTCATTAAATATTTTGCTGAGAATGTTTTTAGCATGGGTTTTTTTATTTGCAAATTATTTTAACATTTGTTTATCATGGAAGAATTTTATTTTATTATCAAATCTGAAAGTTAGTTTTGCTGGATATAAGATTCTTTGTTGGCAACCATATTCTTTAAGAGCTTGAGAAAAGCTGTTCCAGGCCCTTCTAGCATTTATTGTCTGGGGTGAGAAATCTGGTGACATCTATATTGGCTTTCCCCTATTTGCAATCTGATGTTTTTCTCTTGAAACCTTTAAAATTCTATCTTTATTTGAATGTTAAGCATTTTCGTTACAATATGCCTCGGTGTGGATCTGTTGCAATTTTGTATATTTGGTATTCAGTAAGCCTCTTGTATTTGGTTTTTCATTTCATTTTTCAGTTTTGGTAATTTTTGGATATTATTTTATTGAAAAGTTTATTCATTCCTTTGGGTTATATCTCTGTGCCTTCTGCAATCCCAATAATTTTTAAATTTGGTGTTTTCATGATATTCCATATTTCTTGGATATTCCAGTCATTATTTCTTTTCTCTTTGGTCAACTTTATTTTCAAGATTAAATATTTTATCATCATTTTGTAAGGTTCTTTCTTCCAAGTGATGAAGTCTGTTGGTGACACTTTACATTGAGTTTATTTGGTTTATTGTTTTCCTGACTTCAAAGATTTCTCTTTTTTTCAGAATTTCTGTAAAGGTTAACTGGGGTTCAGCTATAAGGGTTAAGGGGAGGGTTAATAAAAGCAAGCACTCAGGATGGCAAAGAGCAAGAAGTGGCTCTCGTGAAAAACACAGTCCAGTTTATTTTATTTTTTTATCAATTCTGGGGTCATATCTAGATACCTAGATTACATAGTAAACTTATCTTTGCCCATGTACAGATCACATAACTTTATTGTTCTTAGAGTCCACTAGTACAAAAGTAAGATAATGTCTCCAGGACTCAAGGACAGATGATTTGCAGAGCATTTCTAAGCCTTCAAACAGAGTGCCTTTTGTCCTGAGGAGATTGCTCAACTGAAATGAATTTTGCTCCTTCATATATTGACTGATCTGAAATCTCTACAACTCCACTTTTTTTTGTTTTCTATATCCTTTTGAATAGATATGATTTGTCTTCTCTTTAAGGAAGGTGGAGGGAGAAAGTAAAGCAAACATTGGCAAATACAAGCACAGCATAATAAAGCATATATAAATAAACATTCTTCAATGAATACCTGTTTGATCCATGTAAAGTTTGGCAGCCATGAGGTTAACCAACCAAATAAATCCCAATCTCCATTGTCTTTCTACATCTTCTTTACAATGTCTTTAAGATGATCCAATTTATTTTGAATGTAGTTATTATTATCAGTTAAATTGAAACAACACATATTGTTAAAATCTTGGCATCATATATGATGTAAAAACACAAAATAATCAATAGGAGCCTGTTATCAAGAATAACTTGATGATACAAATTTCAGGAGAATAAAAAATTTGTGGTAAGTATGGAGGCACCACCAACAAGGATACAATAACAGCACAATAATAGCCAGCATCATTATACAATTTTGAGTATGTTTGGCAAACAGAGCTGTAACCAAGTTTTTTGGAGTACATTCTAAACCCATCTGGGCTAGCATTTGTTGAGCAAATGTTGTTAAATTTTTTATATTCCTCTAAGTCACTAGATGATTAGAAGACAGAGGGTCTCTTGGGCCTCTTGTTCTTATCAGAGATTTCTCCTCTGAATCAGGATTCTCTTCATTTAGGGTCAAATGCAATTTCAGAACCAGAATGTGAAGTGCTTGATGCCAACTCATGAAGATTGTCAAGTCTCACACATCTGGCAGGAATCCAGACAGGACCTGTAGGAGTAAGAACAGCAGCATATCCCTTCCCCCAAGTAATCAAAGGTGCAGGGTCCCACCATATCAGGTGTGGTGGAACTCAGTGTTTTACATAATTGTTTGGTAGTGGTTCCTTAGGTGCAAGTGCCTGTCCAAGGCAGAGGCTCAGAGATGTGTGTTATCTTCAAAATGTACATTAAGAGCACTTATGGAGAAGGAAATATTGAGAGCATTATTAACATGAGCAAGGCTAGGTCCCCTTTTTTCTCCCAAATGTGTCATTTTTATTCAATCTGAAAGTTACACACATAAATGTATACAAATTCACACAATTTTTCTCTTTTACATACATAAAATCACACTATTATATTATTTTGTAACTTGATTTTCCCTTTCAACAATATATCACTTTTTTTATTAACTATTCTTACACTGTATAATTTTAATTATAATAATAATATTATTATAATACCACTATGTAGTGGTATTATAATAATATTTGACCATTCACTTTTTGGTCTATTTGGGTTTCCAATTTATTATTACATAAATATGCTGCACTAAATATTCTGGTAGCTGACTCATGTGCAATATTTTTTTCTTTTATTAACAGGTACTGTAAACATAAGATAACTCAATAAATTACCAAGTACAAAATCAACGTACAAAAATCAGTAGGTTACATATATTCAAATGATATTTAGGAAGATTTAATGGAAGGAAAGTCATCATATATAACAGTAACAAAAATATATGAATATGCTTGCCAATAAAAATGATATCTATTAAAAATTCAAATTAAAATACCCCTGAAGCCAAAAATATAGACTTTTTACAAATAGAAGGGCCATATTATTTTGTAAATTAAATTGTAAATTTAACAAAACCTCAATGAAAGCTTCACAATTTCAAGCTAAATCACCTGATGTTAAATTTAATGAAAAAAAAAAATAAACAGAAATGGTAGCAGAACTAAATCAGTGATGTCTTTTAAAACATCAGACAATATTAATAAAACCAAAAGGGATTCTTTTGAAAATATCAACAAGATAGACAAAGACCCAAAGAGGAAATGAAAAAAGCACTAACAATGAAAATTAAAGATCTGATCTCTTTCAGTGTTCACTCCAAGTCAATGAGTACAGTGGTTAGGAGCACAAATAAGAGGGTATAAATTATATGTGAAGAATTTGAAAACACAGTTGAATTGGATAACATTTTAGAAAGAAATAAAAATTTTAAAACACCAGGAAAGAAACTGAACCTTGAATACATCAATTACCATTAAATAACTGAAACAGTAATTAAGACACACTTTAGTGCTGGGGTCCAGCCCTACTAGGAGTCCATGGGTTCCACACTGGTAAAGGGGCGTGGGGAGACAGCATCAATGATGGATGGAGAATGAAAGACACAGACTCTAGTTCTGTTGCAATCATTCCCACTTTATTCTTGGGAAGGCTGGGTTTATATACATTTTTCTTCAGGTTTCTGACTAATAAAATCAAAGAAGTTTCCAAAGCATAGGCAGAAATTGTTTTTACTGAAAGATTATAAGAAAACAGTAACATTACAGATTATCCTTACTTAATCACCAGGGCTTGCCATTGATAAAATAAGCTGGTCCATATCTAGTAGCTACTGTGGGAGGTGCTTTGTGCTTAGAACTTGGGGAAACATTGTTATCTATAAGTTTCTGTGGCCCAACAGGTTCTGGCTGTGTCAGTAAATGCAGTGTTTGGTTTTTAACATAATAAAAACATTCTGCTGTTGTGAGGTTAATCATTACAGGGTTTCAACATGTGTTTTGTCTCCATGATGTTTTTCTGGAAATTTGTAGAATTATTCCTATCACTTCTAGTAAGATCCCCAGATTGAAGTGAGTAATATATTATTAGGAATACTCCAAGCTAGGGAGGCATATATCTGGCATGCAATCCTTTTAGGATGAGTCTTTGCGATCATCCTTCAGTGGAACTCTGTCAAGCACTGTAAGGAGAGCCAGGTGCCCCCGCTCTTTAGCACCTGCCAAAGTAACATCTTGGGAAATTTAGTACAGATAAATTCCAATCAGAGCTTAAAATTAGGTGTTGCTGCTTAGTAGCTGTCACCCTTATGTAGTCAGAACTTTAACTGTCTGCTCATTTGTAAAATGGAGATAATTAAACATTGTATCTACTAGATATCAAATGAAATGACAGAACTTGATAAGCAAGAAAGCACAGGTATAAATAAGTTACTGAAATAGTTTGAAAAGTGCAAAAATATACTTACATGTTCTACAAATATATATTGTTCTTCTAACAGGTGCCATGCTCTGCAGTTTGATATTTAGTGATAACCTTTATATTTAAATTTACTCTGGCCTAAATAGGAATTATGCTACAAGACAATATAGAAACTCATCTTGACACATATCATCATAGGCAATAAAATATCTGGTGCAGAGAGTCAGGTATTAATAAGAGGCCTTTACTTTAGCTTGTTCAGTTGGGAGCACAAATGATGAATTTGCTTCTGACCTAACACTTGTCACTAAAACATACACCCTTTTATCCTGCTATTTATCATCTTAGTTGGTAGCAATATAGAAATTAACTTCACAGTTTTTTTTTTCTTATGTGTCATCTTTCTAATAAGTTTGATATTATTTATGAACAAATTTTTTTTCAGAGTTTGGAGTTTTAGCTCAATTGTAGAGGGCTTGTCTATCATGTGTGGGCACTGGATTTGATTCTCAGCACCACACATGAACAAATAAAGGTCCATTGACAACTAAACAAATAAAAGAACTATTTGTGCACAATGAATCTAACTGCAGTCTGCTATCATGTATAAGTAAATAGAACCAATAAAATATTTAAAATACATTTTCAACTCTAAATGAAATTCTTCTAAATACTTCAAGATAAACAATCCTCGTATTTAGTTTATTGAGAAAATCTTTGTAGTGCTCTGGGAAACTAATGACAAATTGTAAAATACAGTATTAGAATTACCAATTTATAACGAGTCTTTTTAAAAATTTTTTCTCAATATTTGAAGCAGATCAGCATGCCTAGATAGCCTAGAACCTTTTAAAAACAGTATTTGAATATGCTTTAGTAACATCTAATTTATGTACTTTTTTCTAGTAATCTGCCATATACAACAATTAAGGAGAGTTCATGGGCTTTATTCTTCTTTGCTCTAGGTAATCTTACAATTGTCAGCTGCAAATCTATAGAATGGATTGACAAATGATTCATCACAGGAATGCTAATCCATTTTATAGAGAACCAAATTACTGTAGTCAGCTTGGAAATGTAAGGAACCCCATCTTTTCCCAGGGTACTTGTAATAATTATTTTAATTTTTTTGCCCCCTCTAGTTCCTCACACTGCTTAACATACACATGCCAGTGTCAATCCCCAGTCTGAATAGAGCTGCTTCTCCAGTACTTCTTTCGTAGAGCTCTCAGAAATCCTGATGATATCTGACTGCAATTAAGGGCTCATTAACTATCAAATTTGTCCCCCTGGGCTAGTTTACCTGTGTCATGAAAAGAACATTGTGGAAACCTCTGTCCATTTGGCTTGCACTTTTCATAACATGGATAGTCTACATTTATGTTAGCATTTTAAAAACTGTTTTTTATATATTCAAGTATATCTGAAAATTCATGTGGCATTAAGTGAATTTTAAAGATTTTGTTTTTATATGCTCTTAGCTTTTAATCACTGAACACATTGAGAGTGAAGAAACTTTGTTAATATTTTTATTGTAACCAGTATGTATGTGAACCATTTTTCTCTTTAATTTTGCATATGCTGAACTGTGCTTGTATACACATAATAACCAGATGTGCCTTCCTTTGCCTTTAGTTTTATATCAATGTTTTATATATTTTTATTATTGAAAGAAAATGTTTGAAAGAAAAAAATTGTATCAAAAACGCTAAAGTAAAATTTCATTATTTTTCACAAGTAGGCAAAATATGAAAACATATTCATATCACTTTCTTTGTTGTAGATTTCAATTGTATAAGAATTGCCTTAGAATCTCTTGTCAATTGAAATGAAGTAAATGTGATGTCCAAGTAACATTTTTATAAGAGTAAACTAAGTCATACTTAGACAATAAGCATTCATAAAAGAAAACATTCTAAAGAGCACTTTTTAAACTTTGAAGTCACTTAGATGTTCATATATTTTTTCCTCCCTAACAGAAATCTGAGATGGAAAGTCACCAGTCCATAGCACTCAGACTATACTTTCTAGGTGAGCATATTGTTATTTCAAAAGGTTAGCCCTGATTCTTCCTGCAGAAAAAAATCAAACCAACCTTATATTTTTACTGTATCAATAGAAGGTGGGTTTCTCTAAATACCTGCAACCATAATTAACATATAAAAATCTAATATTTTGAAAGCTCACTGGTGATGAGCTCAACAAAGTAACAATTTTGTAGCACCTTTGCAAGGATAGTCACAATTTTTGATGGATCAAAAAATGTACTCTAATACAAATATAGAACAAGGTAATAAAGGCATTGCTTGTGGAAACTGAGACATAATAAACTGCTTTATATTTTACTAAATTGATGGTAACAATGGAAGAAAACGTGACAAAAATTCTTCACATCACTGTGGAATTATCTGCAGATACAACAAATAAATAAATTTGTGTAATATAGTTTAGAACAGTGATTAAAAAAATTTTGTGTTCTGTAAAAAAAAAAAATCAGTAGGCACCATTCCCATGGCACTAAACCTATACACAAAGCAGGAACTTTCCAAAGTATATAAATAAACTATAAAGTGCCCATTTAAGATTAACTGGAATTTTTAACCCCAAAGTAACAGAAACCAACTTAAAATGTAACCAAGCAACTGATCCAAACCAGGCATTAAATGGCAGGGATTATGAAAAGACTAAAACATGAACTTTGTGAAAAAATATTTCTTCAATTTTCAAATACTGAAATTAAGCTCAGTTAGAAATTCAGATTTTTAATTAGAATCAATCTTCTCTCTGTTGTGTGGAGGTACAGGGTTTATGGAAAAAAAATCAACATCTCCAGTAAGCTATAACTGTAAAGTAATTGGACTGGCTCCAAAATCCACACATAGACATGACTGGTACTTCATCATAGGTTAATTCTTTACTAAAATAAAAGAAGCTGGTTCAGGGAACTGACAATTCCTGAAATTCAAATGTGTGAACTAGAAGAGCTGAAAGGGGCCTTTGAGAATTCTTCCCTCCACCCATTTCTTGATCAGGAAAGGTTTGCAGAAGCTGAGAGTTGCCTGGGGCCACTGAACCCATTGAAGGAAGAACAGTGATAAACATTCCAATTTCATATTCCCAAGGCCTAGTGGTAATTAACTACTTGTTCAAAACTGTTAGGCTAAGAAACAACAATAAAATTTATAGGATAAGGACTGGGATTATAGCTCAGTTGTAGAACACTTGCCTAGCATGTGTGAGGCACTGGGTTCAAATCTCAGCACTTGTAAATATATAAAATTGAGGTCAATTGACAACTAAATTTTTTAACTGTAGGATAAAAGAGCACATACAAAATGCAAGATTCTTATAGAGAAACTAAAATAAGTCAACAACAAGAATCTCAATTACAATTTTTTTAGGTATATAATTTTTTCTTTTTTCTTTTGATTCATTGTACACAAATGGAGTTCAACTATCGTTTCTCTATTTGTACAGGAAGTATACTCATACCATTGGCATATTCATACATGTATACAGGGTAATGATGTTTGTCTCATTCTATTATCTTTCCTTCCCCCACTCCCTGGCCATCTTATTTCTGTCTAAAAAATTTATCCTTCTTCCATTTTTCCCTTACCTCCCCATGCCCCCATAATACATCATCAATGACTTATCAGAGAAATCATTTGGCCTTTGGCTTTTTGGAATCGGCTTATTTCACTTAACATGATATTCTCCAACTCCATCCATTTACCTGCAAATGTCATAATTTTATTCTTCTTTTTGGTTGAATAATATTCCATTGTGTGTATGTACCACAGTTTGTTCATCCATTTATTTATAGACGGGCATTTAAGTTGGTTCCACAATATATCTACTGTGAATTAAGCTGCTATAAACATTGATGTGGGTGTCTCACTGTAGTATGCTGATTTTAAGCCCTATGGGTATAGGCCAAGGAGTGGGATAGCTGGGTCAAGTGGGGGTTACACTAAGTTTTCTAAGGAATCTCCATACTGCTTTCCAGAGTGGCTGCACCAATTTGTATACCTACCAGCAAAGTATAAGTGTACCTTCTTCCCCACATCCTTGCCAACATTGATGTTGCATCTATTCTTGATAATTGCCATTGTAATTGGGGTGAGATGGAATCTTAGGGTAGTTTTGATTTCCATTTCTCTTATTACTAGAGTAGTTGAAGTTTTTAATATATCTGTGATTACTTTTAGATCCTCTTCTGTGAAGTGTCTCTTCATTTCCTTAGCTCATTTATTGATTGGGTCATTTGTATTCTCGGTGTAATTTTTTTTAGTTCTTTATAGATTCTGGAGATTAGTTGTTGGGACTAATGATATGTTAACTAACTCAGGCTGACTCCTTACTCCCTGGCGGGTGAGCAAGATCAAGGCCTCAAAGGCGGTTTCAAAGGTTAATGCCGATAAATTGGAGCACTGTCAGGGATTGGTTAACAATAGTTCCACAAATGTGATCAGCTCATGCTTGCCATATGGTCCTATGGGACTCTCACCTGCATGAACCCCCCATGCCTTGCTTACCTTTAAGCTGATTGATGTCCGCCTAGCCTCCACCCTACAAAAAAGCTCTGTGACTTCCTCAATAAATGAGTTCCTGCTGTGACTGGTCTCCCTGCTGCGTCTGATTATACTCCGCCCAAAGGGCTGGGTGTGGGTGGTCATTTGGCCCTATGTATCCTGGTCTGACCTTGTTGGAAAGTGTCTCCTTCCCTTGACTCTGGTCGAGAAAAGCAAGGGAGCTTAAGACCCTGACAATTAGTGCTCTATCAGAAGTGTGTGTGCAACATTTTCTTTCACTCTGTAGGCTCTTTCTTCACATTGTTGATTGTTTCTTTTCCTGAGAAAAAGCTTTTAGTTTGAATCTCTCACAATTATTGATTCCTGCTTTTATTTCTTGTTCTTTGGGAGTCATGTTAAGGAAGTTTGGTCCTAAGAGGATATGATGAAGATTTGGACCTACATTTTCTTGTATTAGGTACAGGGTCTCTGGTCTAATTCCTAGGTCCTTGATCCATTTTGAGTTGAGTTTTGTGCAGGGTGAGAGATAAGGTTTTAGTTACATTTTGCTGCATATGGATTTCCAGTTTTTCCAGCACCATTTTTTGAAGAAGCTATCTTTTGTCCATTGTATGTTTTTGGCACCTTTGTCTACTATGAGATAACTTTATTTATGTGGGTTTGTCTTTGTGTCCTCTATTCTGAACCATTGGTCTACCTGTGTATTTTGATACCAATACCATACAATTTTTGTTACCATTGCTCTGTAGTATAGTTGAAGTGTCAGTTGATACTCCCTGCTTTGCTCTTTCCACTAAGGATTGATTTAGCTATTCCAGAAACCTTATTCCTCCAAATAAATTTCATGATTATTTTCTGTATTCCAATGAAGAATATAATTGGCATTTTAATTGGAATTGTATTGAATTTGTATAGCACATTTGGCAGTATGGCCATTTTGACAATATTAACTTTGTCTCTCCAAGAACATGGGAGATCTTTTCATTTTCTAAGGTTTTCTTTAAATTCTTTCTTTAGTGTTTTGTAATTCTCATGGTAGAGGTCCTTCACCTTGTTTGTTCAATGGATTTCCAAGTTTTTTTTTTTTGAGGCAATTGTGAATGGCATAGTTTTTCTAATTTCTCTTTCAGAGGATTCATTACTTATGAACAAAATGCATTAGATTTATGAGTGTTGATTTTATATCATGCTACATTACTGAATTCATTTATGATTTCTAAAGGATTCTGGTAAAAATTTTCACTTATTTAAATGTAATCATGTCATTAAATAGTGATACTTTGAGTTCTTTTTTCCTATTCATATCCCTTTAACTTCTTTGGTCTGTCTAATTGCTCTGGCTAGAGTATCAAGGGTGATGTTGAATAGAAGTGGTAAAAGAGGGCATCCATGCCTTTTCCCAGTTTTTATAGCGAATACTTTCATTTTTTCTCCATTTAGAATAATGTTGGCAATGGACTTATCATAGATATCCTTTACAATGTTGATGTATGTTCCTACTATCCCTAATTTTTCTAGTGGTGGAGCGTGAGGGGGTACTATATTTTATCAAGTGGCTTTTCTGCATCTATTGAAATAATCTTGTGATTCTTAACTGTAAGCCTGTTGGTGTGTTGAATTACATTTGAAGATTTCTGGGTTTTGAGCCAACCTTGCATCCCTGGGATGAAACCTAATTGATCATGGTGCACTATCTTTTTAACACATTTTTGTATGCAATTTGCTAATATTTTGTTAAGAATTTTTTCATCTGTGTTCGTTAGAGATATTGGTCTGAAGTTTTCTTTCCTTAATGTGTGTTTGTTTGGCTTTGGTTTCAAGGTAATATGAGCTTCATAGAATGAGGTTGGAATGGTTTCCTCCTCTTTTATTTCATAGAATTCTTTGAGGAGTATTGGAATGAGATCTTTGAAGGTTTTGTAGAACTCAGCTGAGAATCTATCTTCTCCTGGAATATACTTTCTTGGTAGGCTTTTAATGAATTCTTCGATTTCATTGCTTGAAATTGATCTATTTAAATCATGTATGTCCTCCAGATTTAGTTTGGTTGGATCATATCTCTAGAAACCCGTAAATGTCTTTGAGATATTCTATTTTGTTGGAGTATAGATTTTCAAAGTAGTTTCTACAATTGTTTTGCATTTCAGTACTGTCTGTTCTGATATTTCCTTTTACATCATGAATTTTAGTAATGTGAGTTTTCTCTATTCTCTTCATAGTGTGGCTGAGGGCTTATCAATTATGTTTATATTTTCAAAGGACCAACTTTTTGCTTTGTCAATTTTTTGTATTATTTCATTGATTTAAACTCTGATCTTAATAATATTCTGTCTTTTACTACTTTTTGTGTTGATCTGTCCTTTTTCTAGAACTTTGAACTGTAATGTTAGGTCATTTAATTGTTGACTTTTTCTTCTTTCATTGAATAAACTGTCCTCTTAGTACTGCTTTCACAGTGTCCCAGAGATTTTGAAATGTTGTATCATTGTTCTCATTTATATATAAGAATTTTTTAATCTCCTCCCAATGTCTTCTGTTATCCATGCATCATACAATGTGTATTATTTACTCTGCAAATGTTGGAGTAGTTTCTATTTTTTACTTTGACATTGATTTGTAATTTTATTCCATTATGATCTGATAGAGTGCAATGTAGCATCTCTTTTTGTATTTGCTAAGAGTTTTGTGGCATAACATGTGGTCAATTTTAGAGAAGTATCTATGTGGTGTTGAGAAGAAAGTGTATTCACTCATTGATGGATGGAATATTATATATATATATATATACACACATATATATATATCTGTTAAGTCTAAATTATTGATTGTGTTATTGATTTCTATGGTTTCTTTGTTCAATTTTTGTTTGAAAGATATGTTCAATGGTAACAGTGTTGTGTTAAAGTCACCTAGTATTGTTGTGTTTTGGCATATTTGCTTCCTGGAATTGAGAAGGATTTGTTTAATGTACAATATCTATGATTTTTATGTATTGATGATTTATGCTTCCCTTAAGCAGAATGAAATATCCTTCTTTATCATTTCTGACTAACTTTGGATTGAAGTCTGCTTTATCTGATATAAGGATGGAGACGCCTGCCTTTTTACTAAGTCCACAGTTATGGTATGCTTTTCCCCATTCTTTCACTTTTAGTCTGTGGATGTCTTTTTCTATGAGATGAGTCTCTTGAAGAAAGAATATTGTTGGGTCTTTCTTTTTAATCCAATCTGCTAGTCTGTGTCTTTTGATGAGTTTAGGCCATTAACTTTCAGGGTTATTATTGAGTTAACTTGTATTCCTGGTCATTTTGACTTATTTATGACTTATAGCTTGACTTGGTGTCTACTTAATTGGCTATTCCTTTAGGGTAGTTCCTATCTTTGCTAACTTTCATTGTTGTTTTTCATTTCTTCCTCATAGAATATTTTGCTGCGAATGTTGTGTAGCACAGGCTTCCTTTTTGTAAATTTTTTCAGTTTTTGTTTTTTATAGGATTTTATTTCATCATTTAATCTGAATGTTAGTTTTGATGGGGATAAGATTCTTGGTTGGCATCCATTTTCTTTCATAGCTTGAAATATGTCATTCCATGTATTTCTTGTTTTTAGGGTTGGGCTGAAAAATCTGCTGATATTCATATTGGTTTTCCCCTTCTGTAATTTTATGCTTCCTCTTACAGCCTTTAAAATTCTCTTTATTTTTTATGTTAGATATTTTCATTATAATGTGTCTTGTTGTGGTCCTGTTGTAATTTTGTATATTTGGTGTCCTTTAAGTATCTTGTATTTGATTTTCCTTTTTATTTGTTAATTTTGGTAAATTTTCTGCTATTATTTCATTGAATAGGTTATTCATTCCTTTGGTTTATGTCTTTGTCCCTCCCTCTATCCCAATAATTTTTAAATTTGGTCTTCTCATGATATCCCATAAGTTTTTGAGGTTCTATTCATGATTTCTTTCCATCTTCTCTGTTTGAAAAACTGCTTTCAAAATTAAATATTGTTTTCTTTTTTGTCTGAGGTTCTGTCTTCCAAGTGATCTTCCTTTTGGTTATGCATTCTATTAAGTTTTTAATTTGGTTTATTGTTTTCTTCATTTCAAGGATTTCTGTTTGGTTTATTTTCATATTGTCTTTTTATTGAAATGATCTTTTGCTTCCTGCAATTGCTCTTTTAACTGTTTATTGGTGCAATCATCCTTTGCCTGCATTTGCTCTCTTATCTTATTGTTCACTTCTAGGATCATTTTAATTATGTATATTCCGAACTCCCTTTCTGACACTTATTTCATGTTGTCATTGGGTTCTATTGATATAACATCTAGGTTTGTTTGGGACACTTTCTTCCCTTGTTTTCTCATGTTGTTCATGTATCTCTCCCTCTAGCAGTGCAAATTTGAGGTATTATAATTTCCCCCCTATAGACTTATAGTGTCCCTGCAGATTTCCAATACCTCACCTAGAAGTGAGAGATCAATACTAGCAGTGCACCAATCAATATGTGTCTATAACCCAAATAGTCCCTATTAAGATATTAACTGTAATGTCTTTTAATTTTTTTAGGAGCATAGCTTCTCATTCTTTTAATTGTACATGATGTAGAATCACACAGGTGGTGTAGTTATATATGTACACGAGATAATATTGTCTGATTCATTCTGCTATCCTTTCTTATCCCAGTACCTGCTCACATCCCTTCATTCACCTCTGCCAAATACAAAATACTTTTATTCTTCCCTAGCCCCCAACCCTTATTGTGAATTAGCATCCATATATCAGAGAAAACATTCAGTCGTTGGTTTTGGGGGATTGGCTTATTTCACTTAGCATGATATTCTCCAGCTCCATCCACTTACCTGCAAATATCAAAATTGATTCTTCTTTAAGACTGAGTAATATTCCATTGTGGATATGTACCATATTTTCTTTATCCATTCATCTGGTGAAGGGCATTTAGGTCGATTCCATAGTTTACTATTGTGAATTGAGCTGTATAAATATTGATGTGGCTGTGTCACTGCAGTGTGCTGATTTTAAGTCCTTTGGGTATAAACCTGAGAGTGGGATAACTGGGTCAAAAGGTGGTTCCATTCCAAGTTTCCTGAGTAATCTCCATACTTCTTTCCATCACAGTTGCACCAATCCCCTCAGCAATTTCAATATCAGAAATTGGGACAGACCAGGGCTGTACGTCATGAAGTGGAGATGAGGAAGGAACCCAGTTGGGGTGACTTGTCCTGGGCCATTATTAGCCTGATTGTATTGTTGTTTGTTTTCTTTGCAGTGCTGGGGGTGGAACTCAGGGCCTCCCACATGCTAGGCAAGCACTCTACTACCCCCAATCCTGCCAACCTCATCTTTCTGATTATGGGGTAGTCTTCAGGTAGGGAACTCTGGAATTTCTACAATAGAGTCAGTCAAGAGCAGCTGTCAGGCGAAGAAAGAGCCTACAGAGTGGGAGAATATCTTTGCCAATCATACTTCAGATAGAGCACTAATCTCCAGAATCTATAAAGAACTCAAAAGACTCTACTCCAAGAATGCAAATAATCCAGTCGACAAATGGGCTAAGGAAATGAATAGACACTTCACAGAAGAAGATCTACAAGCAATCAACAAACATACAGAAAAATGCTCAACATCTCTAGTAATAAGAGAAATGCAAATCAAAACCACCCTAAGATTCCATCTCACCCCAATTAGAATGGCGATTATCAAGAATACGAGCAACAACAGGTGTTGGCGAGGATGTGGGGAGAAAGGTACACTCATACATTGCTGGTGGGGCTGCAAATTAGTGCAGCCACTCTGGAAAGCAGTGTGGAGATTCCTTAGAAAACTTGGAATGGACCCTCCATTTGACCCAGCTATCCCACTCCTTGGCCTATACCCAAAGGACTTAAAATCAGCATACTACAGAGATACAGCCACATCAATGTTCATAGCTGCTCAATTCACAATAGCCAGACTGTGGAACCAACCTAGATGCCCTTCAATTGATGAGTGGATAAAGAAACTGTGGTATATATATATACAATGGAATATTACTCAGCCATAAAGAATGATAAAATTATGGCATTTGCAGGCAAATGGATGAAATTGGAGAATATCATGCTAAGTGAGATAAGCCAATCTCAAAAAGCCAAAGGATGAATGATATCGCTAATAAGTGGAGGATGACACATAATGGGGGGGAGGAAAGGGTTAGTGTTAAGGGTAGAGTTAGGGTTAGGGAGGGGGGCAAGTATGGAGGAAGGAAGAAGTGTATAGAGGGTAAAGAGGGGTGGGAGGGGTGGGGGGAAGGGAAAAAATAACAGAATGAATCAAACATTACTCTATGTAAATTTATGATTACACAAATGGTATGCCTTTATGCCATGTACAAACAGAGAAACAACATGTATCCCATTTGTTTACAATAAAAAAATAAAAAAAAAAAAAGAGCAGCTGTCAGGAGGCTGCTGCACAGAATGACCTTGTCACCATTTGGGGAGTAGGGCTAATGAAGCCAAAGACTGGTGAGGTACCCCCACACACACCCCACATGTGGTTCTCAAGCCTCTTTGTATTCCCCCTAGACTTCTTTCCATAGTCACCATATTGTCTTAATTAACAGAAATGATGAGTTCAAATTATTGTCTATAGCAAAACCAATATGTTTGCAATAAGGATCACAATTTCTAATGGTGGACAAAGGGATGGAGCAGGGTGTAGTATACAATGTTAATGAGATAAAAAGTGAGTCAATACAGATACTGCATTGTACAAATAGAGAGTCTAGAGAGATACTGTGTTGTAGGAATATTGAAAGCAGAATTAAAAGAAATAGGTTGTTAGCATTAGAAAAGAAGAAAGAGTCTCCAAGGAAACAGATATATAAGAGGAAAATAGAGTGAGAAAAATATTAAAAAAAGAAAAAAAGTAGAAATATAATAGGTATAATAGGAATAATCTTAATAATACTACTAATTTAAATAGAATTTAGCAATAAAATTATACTGCACTGTTCAATTCTTCTATTCTTCAGTAGCCTGATGCTTGAGAGGAACTTGATAATTCAGTGTCCCAAGAAGGGTGCTATCCCACTACATCCAGGTCAGAAATAATATTTGTGGGAAAGGTGACCCCCATGTTGATAGATGATCAACAACAGAGTGGACACTGGACATGGTGGGTCTGATGGCATGGGCCTGGGCTTGGCGCTGTAGATTTGTGAGGTCAAAAAAATTAATATTCTTTTAAATTAAAATGCTGATTGGAAATAATTCAAGTAACCATAAATCTGATTCTTGGTATTTTTCCTTTTCAAAATACTTTAACTACACTCTATACCCACATACTATAAATGGAAAGATAATTTTTTGATAGATCAAAATGCTCTATGCAGGAACAACTGTAGAAATGGAAGAACAACTCTCAGAGCACTGTCTCATGCTGAATGTATTCTTAAAATGAGTAGTTTAGCCAGAAAATAGGTTCCAAAAGCAGCAAATCCCCCACCTTCTTTAAATGTTTACTTGACCAATGTTAAAGTGCTATGGTTGAAGTTTATTAGAACTATACAAACTGAATGCCATCCTTGCTACAGAGGTTTCTGGGAGTTGAAGGATACATGTCACCCAGACACCTCAAAGGAGTCTGGGCAGTGTTGTGTGGTGTTCTGCCCATGCATCCCTCACCACAGAGGCATGTGGAAGATGTAGGCCCCCAAAGACCATGAACTTTCTAGCATAATGCTATGTTGTTGCAGTCCACACAATAGTGACTCCTTGGAGCTCCGAGATCCCAGGAATTCTCTTTCATCTCATCGTTTGCTTCTCTGATCATTTTAATTATGTATCAGAGGACCGCTGAGATATTGCAGATTTCCTCTATTGACTTACAATGTCCCTGAAGATTTCTATATATATCCCCCCTTAGCCTTCAGTAGGCTGAAGTCTTGGAGGAAGTTGATAATGCGGTGCTCCACAAGGAAGCTGCCTCTCTAGGAGTGGTGGCCTTCAGGTGGGGTATAATCCCTGCTAGTGGGCAGAGGTGCCTCCACTTGTTGACCAATGGTCATCCAAAGGGGACCTAGGCTGTGGGCTGAGGCAAGGCCTATTTGGGCCTGAGTCTCTGGTTTTATTGTCCTTGTGGGGAAACCTCACCCAGCAGGGAAGACTCACCCGGTGGGGAGGTCTTGCTGGTCAGTTCCCTCCTAGAGGTTCCCCTCAATTTACAGCTACCGCCTGGGCTGGGCTGCCTTCCTCTGCAAAGTTCCCAGGGGCCCGGCCCTACCTCCTGGGCCTGGGAGCCTCACCCTTTGCAGATGACTCTCCTTAGGCTGCCCTTCCTCAGAGAATTTGCCCGCAGGCCTGGAACCTTCGCTCTGCCCTAAGCCTGTCTCTGTGCGGCTCTTCCACCAAGAAGCCTCCTAGATCCTGGGACCCTGCTCTGCACCTAATCACCTGGCTATGCGGCCCCTCCTCTGAGCAGCCACCTGGGGCCCTGTACAATCGCTCTGAATCCCAGAGACCCGCCACACGCCTCTTCCTCCAGACAGCCGCCCAGTAATCCGGTGCGGTCACTAGGAGTCCAAGAAACTCACTGTGTGCCTCCACCTCCCACCAACCACCCGTAGCCCTGGGCAATCAATCACTCCGAGTTGAAGTGACCCTCCCCGTTCCTCCTCCTTCTCCAGATAACTCCCCGGGTGTTCAGGAGCGGTGGCTCTGAGTGGCTCTGAATCCACGTGACCCACTGCACGGGTCCTCTGGGTAACCGCCCAGAGCTCTGGTGTGGCCACTCGAGACCAAGCGACCCACCACGCTTCCCCTCCAGGCAGCCCCCCTGTGTTCAGGAGCTGTCACTTTAAGTCCAAACAACTCACCACTCACCTTCTCCTCTGAGCAGCTGCCTGGAGCACTAATGCAGTCACTGCGAGTCCAAACGACCCACCGCACTCCTCCTCCTCCTCCTCCTACTCCTCCGGGCAGGCCCCGGTGTTCAAAAGTGGTCTGAGTCCAAACAGCTAGCCACGCAGTCCCTCCTCTGGCAACCACCTGTAGCTCTGGTGTAGTCACTCTGGAATCCAAGTGGCCACACTCCTCTTCCTCCTCCTCATCCTCATGGCAATCCCAGGTGTTCAGAAGCAGTCGTTCTGAGTCCAAACAGCTTGCCGCGCAGCTTCTCCTCTGGTAACTGCCTGTAGCTCTGGTGCTGTCACTCTGAATCCAAGCGGCCACGTTCCTCCTCCTCCTCCTCAGGGCAGGCCCTGGTGTTCTGAGTCCACACAGCTCTCCTCGCCACTCCTCCCCTGGGCAGCCACCAGAGCCCCAGTGGTTGCTCCGAGTCCCAGCGCTGTGCCGAGCGGCCTCCTTCACGGCACTCCCAGTTGTCCGAGTTCACTGCTCCAGCGGGGGGAAGGGCGTCTCGCCGGCAGCTCTACTTCACAAAGTTTCCTGCGTTCCGGGACCACCGTCCCATCTGGGACACCTTCCCAACGAGTGAGAGTCACCCGGCTGCTTTGAGTTGGTCCCAAGTGTCTCGCCACATTTTCTTTATTCATTCATCCACAAAGGGGCACCTAGGTTGATTCCATATCTTGGCTATTATGAATAGTGCTGTAATAAACATGGAAGTGTTATCTCTTTGACATACTGATTTTATTTCTTTTGGATATACATTCAGTAATGTAGTTCCTCGATCATATGGTAGCTCTACTTTTAGTTTTAGGTTTTTTTTTTTTTTTTTTTTTTTTTTTTTTTGAGGAGCCCCATAGTGTTTTTCATAATGGCTGTACTAATTTACTATCCCTCCAGCAATGTATGAGAATTCGCCTATGTCTGCATACCTGCCAGCCCAAAAATGAACTCATGAAGCTTCCCATGCTCTTCATTCTGTCTTCCTCCTTCCATATGGCAACTCCATTGTACTACATGCTAATGTCAAATCCTTGAAATCATCTTTTATAATCTGATTTCTCCACAATTCTCTATTTGTGAATCTTCTAGGCATTACCTGTTCAATATATCTACTCACCACACCACTATTACCATGCTGGCCCCAAAATTATCATCTTTTGCCCAGACTATTGCAATAACGTCTGACCTGAAGTCTATGCTTCTCCCCTACAAGCTCATTTTATACAGCATTCAGAGTAAAACTTCTAAATGATTTACATAACTTGCACACCTGGAGTCTCTCACCTAGCCTTTGTCAACTATATTTTAAAAGCCAGACTCATTATTTCAATGGTCTACTTAATTTATAGCTAGAACCCCATCTCTGAAATGTTAAAGTTAAAAATAATCAGCATCCTTTTGTTTGAGTGGCAGGTGGTTGATATCATTACTTTAGCAGATAAATTTAGTGCATGAGAATCTTTTTTTTTTTTTTTTTTTTTTTTTTTTTTTTGCGGTGCTGGGGATTGAACTCAGGGCCTGGTGCTTCAAGGCAAGCACTCTACTGACTGAGCTATCTCCCCAGCCCGTGCATGAGAATATGGATGGGAGGAAATAAGTCAAACAGAGAACAGGAAGCAAAAAACACTCAGTAGCAGTATCATAGAACAGGATCTTCCAGAGAAGCCAGCACATAATATAAATCATAAGGTTTTGAGAAAACACCCAAATAGGAGAGTAAAACAGGGACTTAGGATGCCTTTGATAAAAAGCCCTGTCTCTACTCTTGGACTTGCTGATGCCCAATGGGTAACTAAAAGTAGGATAAAGTTTGGCATCTCTGACTTCATTTAGTATTTCTCACTTTTTTTACCTTATTAAAATTTGGGTCAAATTTCTGCTCAACTCTGGATCATATGATAGTTCTACTTCTAGTTGTTTTGTGGAGCCCTATAGCATTTTCATAATGGCTATACTAGTTTATATAAACTTAAGCATATTAATTATTTAAGGAGTATTCATCTAAAGTTGATAATGTGCTTCATTCAAGGCTGAAGACATCAAGGTCAGAACAACTGACGCATTTTCCACAAACTGCCTGCTTTTACTGTGTACTGTTCCAGAGCCCTGGAGTAGTGCCTAGAAGTCTTCAGTCATTACCCTGCATTTTCCACAGTGAGTCTTGCAGGCAGATCAACCATGAAGAGATTGCCCTCCCTCAGCAGGAGCAGTATAGTCCCATGGGAACTAAATTCTCCCTCATTCCAGGATCATAGATCTAATATATAAATAATCCATGAAGCAAGAGGAAATTGTCCCTGGAACTGCTGCAATTTCCTCAAAACAAGAAGACTTGGTGTGATCATAACTCAAGAAAATGATAAACCACACCACAGTTTGACCATGCCTACTTATTACACATACCTCTTGTCTTTGGCCCCAGTTCTTTCTCTATTTAAGCCAAAGCTCCTGAAAGACAGGACTGAGACATTTGACATCACTTGTCTTTCCATTACAACTACACTGATTAAAGTTTCTTTCTTTTCCCCATCATTTTTTCCATTTGGTTTTTGGGACATTTCAGATTTGTTAGGATGCCCAGAGTTAGGCCTCTGGTGTAGAACTTAGGTAACAGGAAAGGTGCTGCACAAAATCAATGTGGCCCTATACTGTGACACAATTTTTCTGTCTCAGCATTGATCTTAGCATTGATTACTACCAGGTTTTTATTATTGTTTTTTTTTTCCTTTACAAATATATGCTCCATGAGATTAGTAGCCTCTATCTCTAGTATCATAAGGAGTGCTTTGCACACAAACAAGGTGGCTCAATCACGTGAATCTTGAGTATTCACGAAGACTCAAGACACAAAATTAGCTTCATAAAACTGTAATTTGTTGAAGTTTTTATTAAAAAACAACCTAAATTGAACTCCTTTGTAGTTAACAATGAATTTATTGAAGGGGGGGTGCACTTCTAAAATGGAAGCACCAAGATTAATTTACATGGAAATAATATTCTTATCATGATAGAAAATAATACAGTTTCTGAAAGTAGGTCCAACTCTTCATCATGTGAGCTTTGGACCAGACTTTCTTAACAATACTCCCAAGGTACAAGAAATAAAAACAAGAATCAGTAAATGGGATGAATTCAAACTAAAAAGCTTTTTTTCTCAGCTAAGTAAACAATCAATAACGTGAAGAGAGAGTCTACAGAGTGACAGAAAATGTTTACCATACACACTTCAGATAGATCACTGATCTCCAGAATTTATAAGAAACTCAAAAAACTTAACACCAAAATAAAAAATAACCCAATCAATAAATGGGCTAAGGAACTGAGCAGACACTTTACAGAAGAAGATAAACAATCAATCAACAAATACATGAAAAAATGTTCAAAATCTCTAGCAATTAGAGAAATGCAAATCAAAAATAAAGATTCATCTCACTCCAATCAGAATAGCAATTATCAAGAATACAAGCAAGAACATATGTTGGTGAGAATGTGGGGGAAAAGGTACATTCATACATTGCTGGTGGGTTTGAAAATTGGTGTAGCCACTCTGGAAAGCAGAATAGAGATTCCTTTGAAAACTTGGAATGGAACCACAATTTGACCCAGTTATCCCACTCCTTGACTATACCAAAGGTCATAAAATCAGCATACTACAGTGACACAGCCATGACAAGGTTTATAGCAGTTCATTTCACAATAGCTAGATTGTGGAACCAACCTAGATGCCCTTCAATAGATAAATGAATAAAGAAATTGTGGTATATATACACAATGGAATGTTATTCAGTCATAAAGATGAATAAAATTATGGTATTTGCAGGTAAATGGATGAAGTTGGAGAATATCATGCTAAATGAGATAAGTCAATACCAAAAAACCAACGGCCAAGTGTTTTCTCTGATAAGTGGATGCTGATACATGGGGGGCTTAGAAAAATGGAGGAACTTTGGATTGCGTAGAGGGAACTGGGGGGATAGAGGGGGCAGGAGGAAGGAAAGATGATGGAATGAGACAAATCATTACCCTATGTACATGTATGATTACACAAAAGGTGTGAATCTATATGGTATAGAAACAGCAATGAAAAGTTGTACTCCATTTGGTACAAAGAATCAAAATGCATTCTGCTGTCATGTATAACTAAATAGAACAAACAATAAAACAAGAAAATAATACAGTTTGTGGTCCCTGTTTTGCCAATTACCATTCAAAGTCATAGTAAATAGGACCTATTTATAGGTTGTTGTGAGTATTAAATGAGAAAATATGTGAAAACTCCTTAGGGTAGCACCTAGAACTACATAAATAAATGCAGCTATTTTGTTACTATCATAATATTTGTATTAGTGGTATGCTTCATCATAAAATCACTCAAAACTGATGTTGAGTCACCCTTAAGTTAACACGTTGGTTAATTTCCCACTGGTTTCCTTGAAACATCCTTGGTGGCATAACATCTTTGGTAATTTTAATTCACTACATTCATAGGCTTTCACCTGGCCTACGGCTAACAGGGAACAGGTCAGGAGATTTCAGAGTCTAAACTAATTTTTCACTAGAGTCAACAGAATCGAGCACGCTCCTGAGAACAGAGTAGTCATTCCAGCACTCTACCCAAGAATTCCGGGGCTAAACTTGAGGCTGATTCGCAGCTTCAGCTCTGAGGCATCCTCAGTGTGCGCCCCCTGGTGGCTGTGCAGCGCCGGCAGGGTCCTCCCTGGCACACCAGAAAGGCCAAGTACGCAGGACCCGTGGGCGGAGCCTCTGGCGGCCAGATGGAGGGTGACGTGCTGGCTTCTTACTAGCCCTACAAGCGACGTGCAGACACTAGGCGGTGCGGACGTGGGTGGAGGAGCAGGATTTAAGGTGAACGACCACTCAGATCCACCTACTCCTGGGCACTGGCCTTTTGCCAGCAGGGTCATGAGGGCAGCTTTCCTGTGGCCCCAGAGATGGTGGTGGGTGGGTGCGGAAGATGCCAACCCCCAGCTGCGCGCATGGGGGATGGAGCTGGGCCTAGGCCCCATCCGGGTGGCCAGGCCGGTGGGAGGGGAAACTTGCAAAGTTGCACGTGAAGCGGAGGTCTCAGAACAGAGACTGCATCCTGGCGCCCCAGGCTGTGTGATTGCCCTTCATGTTGTGGTGGTTTGGAGGCCTGGCCTGCGCGGTTGTTAAGGTAAAACTCTGATAACACATGTCCCACTTTTGATTTCTTCTCCGTTGACTGTGCAGGCGCACTTGATGATTTGCCACTGGTTAATCACCATCAAAGCTGTATTTTGATGAATGCAAACAAGCAAAAGTTTGTAGGCTTCTTACCGCACATGTTGTCAATTTCAGGTCCACCTGCCCTCCTCTTAGTCTTCTAAGCCTGGAGAGTGCAGGGAGCGAACTGTAGTGCCCACTCTCCATCCAGCCTGTCCCAACCTCCTTGTCCTTATTTATCAGACCTGGAACAGGGTGGTGCCTTAGTGGAATGATAGAATTGTGCTCAATAATAATATAGCCAATTACTCATCATTTTATTGAAATGCTAGTGAGAGCATGCTATTGGTTGTTCGGTACAGGAGACAACAAAGCCAAGATGGGTCCTGTCCACCAAGTTTCTAGATTAGTAAACAATGCTTTTCAAAGTATGACAGCAAGTGTTCATTCAGCTCATACTTATGTACTAAATACCACAGGAGTGTGAGGTTTTGTTGTTCTCTGAAGGAAACCAAAGTTGCAGTCCTGTGATTTGTTTAGAAGAGTGATGGATGTAGATGTATGGAGAAGGTGCATGTCTGAAGAGTAGGAGACTGGCAGACTGTTTATTCAATCTAAGTACAAATTTTTGGACTGCCCTTTGTATGTTCAGCATATCTTGACTAAAGTGCAAATGGCTAAGTGCTTGCATATCAACAGTGTGTGCACGTTGATATCCAACTACAGAGAAACCTACATGTGGATATGAGTTAGTTAAAATGAGTAGACAAGAGATTTGAAGATGGAGAGGATGAGATAGAATGAGTAAAAGCAGAAGAATATAGGAAAATTAGTGGGGGTATTTATCAACTGGTGTTTATAAACTGATAGTGTAGGGAAAGAAACAGAAAGTAGAAGTAGCCCAAAATATAGTTATTGAATATTGTAACTTGTAATTCCTATTTGCCAAAATAAATTAATATATTTGGAAATTATTCTTTGTGAGTTAATTTTTTTTTTTTACTTTCCTAATTCCAGAAGTAGTTCCTGTTCTTTGTAAAACATTTGGGGAAATAGTCTATGCTTTTGGTTGTGCCAGTGCTTTCAGGTTGATTCCTGGATTCCTGGTCATGGAGGTTGATGCTACCTTATTGAGCCAGTTCTATGGTAATTATTCAGTAGTTGTACCAGGAAGCTAAACCTGGAGGCTACTCTTCTAGCCCTTCCAACAATTTTATGGTGACCTAATTCCCTACATTAAATTCTTTTCTTCCTAACTTTCTTGGATTTTTTTTGTAGTTGTCTCAAGTATTAAATACTGTTATCTTTGTGGATATAGTTTCATATTTTAATTAAATGTCTTTTATGGTAATTTCAGATTCACATTCTGTTTAAAAAATGTAATAAAATCCCATGTAATCTTTCTCAGTTTCTCCAATGGTAATATCTTGCAAAACTATTTAGAATATTATAGCCCAGATATTTACTTATATAGTGAAGAGCCAGACCATTTCTGTTACTGGAGTCCTAGGACAGAGGCCTAACTCTGGAGATCCAACAGATCAGGTGTGGCCACTCTTCAAAAAAACTAAACAAAAAAGGAAATTATAAAAAACATGCCAGGGCCTCTGTCCTCCTTTTTTAGATCCTTCAACATGCATATATTGGATCCTTTTGTTGATGTAGGACAGAAGAGGCTGGACACCTGAGGAGTTTTCAGGAAGCAGGTTCATTGTCTGCAGGGTCTAGGGTGGATCTTACCTAAGAATTCTTCCTCTGAACAAAGATTTTGGAAAATTTTTGAACTTTATATCCAGTGGGAGGAGGGACTTGGAGGTTTTACATGACTATTGCTTTCTGATCCATTCCCTAGACCAGGTTTCCTAAGTTTTTATCAAGAAAACAGAGATAATATATTTTTGTACAATAAGCCTGCAGACTAACTCTGTCACACCTTTTGTGTGCAAACCTGGCATTTACAAGAAAGAGGAAGCTTCAAACCCCAAGACATCCTGTTGATCTGACAAGAGGAGAAGCATAATTATGGCAAGGGGCTTTTGGGTGGGGGTACTTAGTGTGCTTCGCTATAGTCACCTCCTAATCACAACCAGTAAAGGTTTCCCTTTCCTAAAGGTGAATGTGATTAGATTGAGTAGTCCAGGATAATTCAGTACAATCTTCCCATCTGAAGACCCTGAACCTTAATTGTGTCGGTAGAGTCTTTTTTGCCAAATAAAGTAACATACTCACTGATTTTGGGGTCTACACATGAACTCTTTGAAGACCACTCTTTATCTACCACTCCAACCTTTTACTTTTGAACTATTTATAGATAGATAGCTATGTGCTCAGACATTTCCATTCTCCTCTCTGCTTCTCTGTTGAAGCATACAGTCCTGTTTTTATTTTGTCCTTTAGCATGTTTCACTCCACAGCCCAGTAGTGCTAGGTTGTGGGAAGGCCAGAGAAGGTTCTTGAAGACAGCTTGGGAGACATGATTCATTGGGGAAAGCTTATAGCAGATCAGTGGCAGCTGCAGGAAGAGTTCCATGGCAACAGACTGACTGAGAGCATCTGTATCTCTTAAGGTGCTTCTCCAAGTAGTACCTCTCTTTCTGTGGTTTTGCCTAGTGGCACTGGCCAAATGAGTGGCATGTATCCTTTCCCCAGTGTCCTCAATTCTTTGCTCATCCCCATTCAGGGGGGCTTATGTGTTAGACTGAAGAAGCAGCGACATCAACATTACTTTGCTTATATGACCAGCATTCCAAAGAGCAACTGACCCAGTGTACATGCAAGAAAGTAGATTTTTACACATAACACTAACTCGCCATAGTCCCAGTGTGCATGAGAGAAATCCAGTGTCCCTTAAGATAATATGTATCTGAATTTTCCAGATCAGGCTTGCTCTCATTGTTTCCTTAATTTTGGTAGGTTTTTGGGAATAGAAAGGAAGCATTCAGGGTCATGGTGTTTTACTGTTCCTCTTTTCTTTAGTAACAACACAGCACAAATGGCAAATTCAGATGGGTGCCATTAATCAAGCATGTGAACTATCCATATGTTGTTTGTAAAGTTGCATCATTACCGGTGGTGCTTCATTTCCAGGCAAGGACAATGGCATGAGCTGGGTATTAGAGAACAAATCCCAAGCTGAGTTACTCATCTATCAAGTGGATTATATAACAGTGACAGGCTATTTTAGGGCTTTGATTGGTGACCCAAGTGTGCACATAAAGTAATTTGGAAATCAGCTAATGTTTTTATACATAGAACTTCCCAGTAAAAGATATGGGTAATAAAGTTTGACATTAAGAGAATGTAAGCCATGTTCTTCATTCAGAGCATTAGAGCTTAGCCCACATATTTGTCTAATATCTGGTTTTGCTGTATTTTTTATTTCTAGGAATTCATCTACACCCTTATCAACTGGAGGGAGTCAACTGACTGGTCCAACACTTCCACTGTCAGAATGGCTGCATCCTTGAAAATGAGATGGGTCTCGGTAATACCTGCCAGGTATGTTAGTGTGGAACAAGCACTGTTCACCTCCACCTAAATACCTCCTCACATTTCATTACCATCTTAGCTGTTAGCTACAATATCTCTTTTTATACTAAGATGTGAAATACCTCACTTTTATTAAGAGATCACAAACTTGGAGTTGAATTTTCCAGTTGTAGGGTGGCTAAGATTCATGTCATTACCCTTATTTTATCTGAGCTTTGTCATGTATCTATTAGAAGAGTTAATTACTTGAGTTAGAAGTGTAGTTAATGGGCCCAGGCTTAGGACATTTCTCTGTGTTAAGTATGTATACTTGCCCAAGGATCAAATTGACTCTGACCTCCTTAATAACACTTAATGAAGTTAACTATATTGCTTCTAATTTTAATCTCTCTTCCTCAGTGGGGGTGGGTTGGGGTGTGGCTGCTTCCCATTTTTCTACTGTGATACAGAAATGAAGAGGGAGTACACTATTTTCCAAAATACAACTTAACCATCTAATGGCTTTAAAAGGGTTTGAGGTATGGGGCTGGGGCTTTAGCTCAGTATTAGAGCACTTGCCTACAATGTGTGAGACACCTTGTTCAATTCTCAGCACCACATATAAATAAATAAAGTAATGATCCGTTTACAACTAAAATTTTTTTTAAAAAGTGTTGCAGGTGAGGTAGAGCCTAGAAACCTGGAGGCCCCCGTGGGTATTGATCAGTAGGTGTTGTGTTGAAATTGATGCTTCTGTCAGGGTAATCAGCAATGCTGCCCTGGGTTGACATAGTGGGCTTGGATTAAAGAAAAGTTCAGTCACAACACCCCTTGAGTTAATCACACAAGGATTACTTATGTGAAGGATACCAAAGATATCCTGATATAATTATGATATATATCACAGGCAGCTTGATCAGAAATTAGGAGGATAAAAACTTCCAAATCCCAAGAAAGTTTCACCAGTGGTCACTGGTGAAAATGAGCAAGGGTCTCATCATCTTCTTAGAAGTTCACCATCCCCTCCAACGCTCACCTTACATATATAAAGTTTGAGCTGGAGCAGTGCTGCATGTAGGCTAGTCTGATGATATGTTGAAGGCTACTTTATTTAGTCCAGGTGTACTTCATCAATCTTGGCATTATTCAGAACACCATATGATCTCTCAGTAGGGTCCCCTGAGATTCATCATTGATTCCTCTTAGCTTTCTTGGGCAAAGAAAATGTTCCTGGTTTATTCCTGCACTGAGAATTATGAAAGTACAATAAAAGTCAGTTTCCTGGAGATGTGGTGTCCTTGCTATAATCTCTTTTGTCTCAGCCATTGAAATTGTCTTACTGACTTCATTGAGAGCCAGAAAATTCCACTTGTCCTTTGCCTTTCCACCTGTAGTTTAAATTTTTTAAATATATACCAACTCCCAATCTGTTTGGGTAGAAGTTTGTTTTGAATTTTTGCATCTACATTATGAAAATTATTGGTTTGCAGTTTTCCTTTCTTATAATAATTTTGTCTGGTTTTAGTATTTTGGTAAATCTGGCCTCATAGAATAAGTTCAAAAGTGTTCCTCTTAAATTTTCAGGAACTTTATGTAGAATTGTTATTGTTTATATTTTAGATGTTTGATAAAATTCACTAATGACTCCAAATTAAGTTTGTAGACACATCTGATTTTTGGTAATAAAAGATAAACTTTTTTCTAAATTATATCCTTAGGGAATGCTAAACAGAATGATTTTAATCCAGTTAACTAACTTATTAGAGTGTTGCTCTGGGCACAGTTTGGGCTGGGATAGTTAAATAAGAAAATTATTTCCTTTATGAAATTAATAAAATCATGTCAAAAAAGTGAACTGCCACTCTATCATCACAGCATTCTAACCACCTGCAAGCAGCAAGTTATGTTTTATATCAATGAAATTATAGTGCCCATATAGCTCATATGGTTTCTATTTGTTAATGTACCACTGCCACTGTAATGTTGCATTTTATTATATCATGATCATTTTCAACTGGCTGCATAAAATGTCATAAAGAGAATTTATAATTTACTTAAATGTTCTATTGAGAGGAGTCATGAGTCCCCCCATTTTTTGGGTTACTTAAGTAAATTTTGATGTGAACATCTTTGAGCATATATTTTTCACAGGATTTTGAATTTGAGCCTTAAGGACCTATTTTTTTCCTCAGAAATATCACAGTATGTGGGGATGCAAGCTCTTCAAAAGTTTTCATTTGTTGAGAGCATTTGTTTTCCTTGCATATCACTGCAATTTTAGAGTCATAAGTGCCTTCAGGCATCTCCTGAAGTGTGCCCATTTGGCTTTACAAAGTTTCATTTTATACCCATACTTCTTATGAGAATCATTTATTGTCTATTTTCCCCATTTGAATGTGTGTTCTAGATATGAACATATACAAATATGGCATAAAAAATCCCACTATTCAGTATAATCATAATGCACCAACTAAAAAAGACCAAGGGCCTTTATAGGTTCTGTTCACATAGAACTTAAGCCAACAGAAGGCACTCTATAAATTTATACATAAGGAAGGAAAACACAGAAGGCAGGAGACAGTTGGGAAGGAAGAAAAACACTCTCATCAGGGCAGCTGGGCCAGCAGTGGAGGTCATAATGTTTCATTGATTTTTATTTTTTCCTGACTTTTTTTTACTTGTGTTAGAAGTTCAATAACACAAATATTGAACCTTATTGCTTGTTAACTCCTGAAGTAATTGAACACCATCAATTCCCTCAGCAAACTCACTGAGGCTTACCTAATTTTGCTCTAGGAATGTACCAGTATCCTAATGTGTGAAAGATTGTACATAATTTCTTTATGAAGCAAGCCATGTATAAGAGTTTGTGTTTTCAACCTACGGCTGTGGGAACTTTGTTATTTCTTATGGGAAAATGTGATCAAAACTGCCTTCTTGCTTTGTTTCAGATGATTGCTCTCATAATTTACTTGGCAGGAAGGTTAAATGATTAAGGATCATTTCTGATTCTCTGTCCCCTGTCTGTTTTGAACAACTGGAAAGAAGAGATGGAAAGGTACAGAGTAGATGCAGCTGGATTTTTATTATTTATGTTGATATTTTTCTAGATGATTTGTAAAATATCATAAATCAAAATATTGTCATATTCAATGATTTTATTCCATAATGCTTGAACCAAAACAGTGTAGGTGAAGACACAGAATCTGATGGGGGAGGATCCAATGGGTGTTACTATTACCATTCTGCATTTTCAAGGCTGGTACTCTCTTTGTTTTTGTTCCTGCATATATTCATTATTGCCTGATTTTGAGATAGGTATCCTCTAGCATACCAATTGATGTCTTTGTTTCCTTTATTTATATATTTTTGAAAAACTTTCTTAATGGTTGCCCTGGTGATTATAATAAACATTTTCACTTAAAATAAATTTGTACAGATTGATGCCAACAATTTCAATAGTATACAAAGCTTTACTTCAATATAGTTTTCTCTCTCCCTTTGTATTGATCTTATTGTCATATAAATTGCATCTTTTGGTTTCATAAATAAAATTTACTTATCAAAGGGAGAAATCATCCTTCCCATAGAAACATAGGAAGTAACTAAAATGAGAAATATCATTGCATTTCCAGTTAGCACAAGGCCCTCTTAGACCTGATCATTCTCCCTGCTTACCACAGACCTTCCCCTGAAGTTTAACCTTATTTTAGATAACAATTCAGACTCCCAGTATTCTTTCTGGGATCAGCACTTAATGAATGGTGTCTGCACATTGCAGTCCTTTCATGACATGCACACACCATTTCATGGCTTTAACATTTGGGTTCATCTGCCACTTTTCTTGGATTTAGATTTGCTCCAGGCCTTTCCTGTATAAAGTATGCAGGGGACAAGGAGAAAAGAGCACATCTTCAGCAAGATCAAAAGCAGGAGTCATTTTCATGTACTGCTGACTACCTATGAGGTGTTCATTTGTTTCTCCAAAGCAAGAATTTCTAACCTGGGTCCTTAGAAGTTATAAAATCCACTGAAATTATATTTAATTTTTTTTGATAGCACACATTTTTCTAGCGGGACAGTCTACCTTCATCACGTTCTAAAAGAGGGACTGTGACCAAATAAAGTGAAGGATCACTGTGCTCCAATTAGCTAGATATATTTCCCTATTTTTCGTGGTGGATCAAGGGGGAAAGCTTTCCTGGAAAGTGGCACTTTAACTTCCTCTTTTGACAACTAGCAGGAGACTGGCAGGCAGGAGGGAGGGTTTCGTATACAGAGGCATCATGTCTGATAATGGGATTATAGGAATAGGGGATGCTTAATTTCAGTCTCATTTTATAATCTTGTTTAAACTAAGACTGGGTAACTGTAAGACCTTCCACTTAACAATTCCTCCCGTTTGTTCATATGATAGTGCTAGTTTAGAAATTGGGCTTATATTTTTTTTACAGAGTTAACAAGTTAAAAGACTTAGAGCATGTGGTTTAAGAGAGTTAAGAAGAAATAACAAACTAGCTTATTAATATCAGAATTTATCAATTGCAGTGTTTTTATTTTTTTAATTTCCTATTTTTTTAGTATCATGGATTGAGCCCAAGTTGTTTAACCACTGAGCAACATTTCTAGCACTTTTTATTTTTCATTTAGGGCTAGGCCTCACCAAGTTTCTTAGGACTTCATTTAAGTTGCTGAGGCTTGCTTTGCACTGGTCATTCTCTTCCCTCATTCTCCCAAAGTCATTGGGATTGCAGGTATGTGCCACCGGTCCCAACAATACCAGTCTTTTTATGCGTCTTCCTTAATTTTTTAAGATTTGCTTAAAAGATGCACCATTTCTAAAATCATGAGTATATTGTACTCTGTCAGAAAATGTGTTGCATGTGTGGAAGACTTATCTCTTCTTACATTGTTTGGTACTTTGCCACTTTCCTGATATGTCTGGTCTGTCTTCTTTGGGTCCTGTTTATTCTTAGGCAGGCACAGTGGGAGTCTTGTGTTCTAATCTCTACTCATTAGCAATGTGTCCTTGAGTTAGCTATTTAATTTCCTTGAACTTCAGTGTCCTCAATGGTAAAGACAGGATAACGGTCTTTCTTTGGATGTCTGTTTTGAGAACTGAGATTACATCTACATGGTTGGTGTTTAGTAGATTCCTAGTTTTTCTTGTTGCTGTTTCTTTGTTTTTGCTTTGGTCCTGGGGATTGAAGCCAGGAGTTCTCTACCACTGAGCTACATCTCTAGTCCTATTTCTTTTATTTTAACATGCTGAGACAGGGTTTCTGTGAGTTTCCAAGGATGGCCTTCAATTTATAATCCTCCTGCCTCAACTCCCAGAATCTCCAGGATTACAGGTGGGTGCCACAACATCCTGCCTAGACACTAGATTTGTTACCTTGTAGCTTGCATTGACATCTTTCAGGACTGCTATTTGGTGATTTTACTGTAATATAGGAGGCTTTTCCTGGAAATAACAAAGTTCCGTGGTATATATACACAATGGGATATTATAAAGCCGTAAAGAAGAATAAAATTATGGTATTTGCAGGTAAATGAATGGATATGGAGAATATCATACTAAGTAAAATAAGCCAATCCCCAAAAACCAAAGGTCAAATGTTATCCCTGATCAGTGGATGATAATACCGAATAGGGGTGGGGGGTTGGAGGGTAAGAGAAGAATGGAGGAACTTTAGATTATGTAGAGGGAAATGAGAGGAGGCAGGAGATGGGGGCATGAAAGATGGAATGAGACAGACATAACTACCTTGTGTACATGTATGATTACACTAATGGTTTGAATCTACATTGTGTACAACCATATAAACAAAAAGTTGTACCACATTTGTTTGTGTACAATGAATTAAAATGCAGTCTAGAAAAATAAAAAAGGCCTTAAAAAAAAAAGAAACAACACAATAGCAATCAGTACTGTATAATTAACTTTTTAGAAAGGATGTTTGAAGTATACTTCTAATTTGTCATTTTTAATTACATTTTGGTAGCAGGGATTGAACCCAGGGACACTTTACCACTGAACTGCATGCCCGGCCCTTTTCATTGTTTAGTCTGAGATAGTCTCACTAAGTTGTTGAGGCTGGCTTTGAATTTGCCATCCTCCAGCTTCCCAAGTAGTTGTCATTATAGATGTGCAACATCCTGCCCTTTGTGCTGCTTTGCCATTCAGAAAATTTTGTTTTCAGAGTGCCTTATCAATATTTTAAATATTTATTTGCTCATCCAGTTTGTTGTGCATGGGTTTCTGTTGTAATCTTAATTCTGAACTACTAAAGACTAGGTCATATATTTTATGACAATGCAGTATGTTGTTTTAATTAATTTACATTTAAATGAGTATATTATCTTTTCTTCAGAAGAATATGTGCTTTTCCTTTTTTATTCTTTTACTTTACTTCTTTAATGTCATGTCATGTTAATGTTATGTCATTTCATTTTATGGTGCTGGAAATTGAACCTCAGGCCTCCCACATGGTAGGCAACTGCTCTACCTCTAGTTATTACCCCATCTCTTCTTTATATTCTTAATATCCAGCTTAACTTTTTTGAAGTCTCTCCATGGAAAGTAACTCTTGAAAGTTACTGGTAAAAAACAGGAAAGTAAGTCATTGAGCTACCTCATGAGCCAATAGAAGGATAAGCAGTATAAAGATATTCATGATACAAAGTAATATATGGCAAATCTCAAAAGATAATAAAATCAGTACATAAATGTTCTTGCATACTTTATATAAATTGTCCAATTTAGGTTTCATGAAAACCCTAGTAGGTAGGTATTATCATTTATTATACAAATGAGAAAATTAACAGATCAGTTATCCCAGTAAGGCAGAGCAGTCATTTGAGCAGACATTCAAACCCACCAATTGGTGCCATGGCTCTTCTTTCTAAGAGAGATTCTCTAAGTATCTAGAAGCACTGGAGTGTCACCTTATTCTGCAGAAATGCATTTTTATATCTCAGTCTGTTCTGAATGCATTTCTGAGTGGAGTAAAGAACCTTAGTAACAAAGGGATATTTATAATGTTGACTTATAGTAAGAATCTCACAACATAGGTATATCCATCCTTTCAGTATATTTGTTAAGGTTATATTTCTCCATTACCATATTATACATTTAGAAAATAATTTTCTTTCATGAGTTATTCAGCCCACCTTCATTCATTGAACCAAATCCACCTCACTTGGCCTTCTGCATTGAATAAGCATTTTTAGATGTTTGTGTTTATACAAACCTGTGTCTAGTCCTTCCAAAGGAATAGGATCTAATCTACTTTGAATGGTACTATAGTATGGACACTCAACACCTATGTCATAACCACTGTCCAACCTCACTGGGACCCTATCTCCTTTTAATCCTTAAATGCATCCCCTGCTTCCACTGCCCAGTACTCTCCTTGGACTTTCTGCCCTCTCTTTGGACCCCCAGATCACTCTTCACCTGCACCACTCTCGTTAGGTAAATGGCAGTAGGCATGTCTGTTCCTCTTAATTTTTTTCTGTAGCCTCAGAGGAAGAAGCCTTCCTTTTTGTAGGCCAGCCTCTACACAGATTTTTATTTTAATTTTCCAGGAATTGTTCTTCTTTATCCAATGTTTTGCCTGACCTACTTAGTTTTACAAGTACAAAAACAGTGCAGTGTGATTCCATAATGTTACATACAAAATTAGAAGTTAAAAATTGTATAACTTATACTTTATTGTCTTTTGCATGGTTTTCACATTTTTAAAAAGGATATTCAATATATCTTTTTAGTTATTATACATGTATTTTTGCAGCATAGTATTTATCACTTTATCACCTATTATTGGATATTTAGTTTATTTTTCAGTTTTTTGCTATAAGTATTACATCTTAGAATATCATCCAGTCCTTTTCCATATTTTGTATTGTTTTTGACAGCTTTCCACCAGTAGCATCTCTTTAAAATATGATTTTATGACTGATCTTCTTGAGAAATTGCTGTCATAACCTACTATACTACAAAACATACTCTGGCATTAGTCAGGAATGACCTCTATGCTAAAAAGTCCAGTGGCAGCATCTTCCTGAACATATTTGTGATCCTGTTAACCACCCCTTCATTTTAAAGTCTCTTGAATTTCCTTATGGGTTTGAATCTTAGTTCTACCTTTATGATCTCAACATATTTACCTAAACTTTCTGAGTTTTAGTTTTCTTGTTGGCACAATTATGGTTGCTTATCTTATTCTTTTGGATAAATAGCACATAAACCCACAAGCACAATGTCTGGTACATAGTACAAGATTATAAATGTATCCTTTTATTTTTTTCTCTGGCCCCTTACTTCCTGCATAGATCTTTCTCATCTTGCCAGATTAAAAAAAAAAAAAAAAAACAGCACTTGGTAACCTCTGAGATAGGAAGATCATGATTCCAGGTATATTTCTAACAAAGTGGGATTACTGTTAGTCTTTTTAACAAGTCACAATTTTGTAGTAAGATGTGGTTGTGAGAAATGTGTTTGAGCTACCTGAAAATGAATGTTTGGATTTTCCCTCACAGCTTCACATGGAGTATTCTTGTTGTGGATGAAGCTCACAGATTGAAAAACCAAAGTTGTCTGCCACATAAGACACTTTCAGAGGTAAACCCAAAGGATAGTCTTAGTTTTTATATAACCCTCCTTCATTTTTTAATTGAATTTATTTGTTAGAGCAAGTTAGGTTTCCAACAAAATTCAGTAGAAGGTATAGAGAGTTTCCATATGTCCCCTGTCCCTTTACAAACATGCTCCCGCCATTCTCAGCATCTCCCTGAAGAGGGATGTTAAAACTAATGAACCTGCATTGACACATCAAAATAACCCAAAGTCCATAATTTATGGAATCACTTTTGCTATTGCACATAATTTGAGTTTGGAGAAACCATTATTAACATGTATTCACCTTTATAGTATCACACAGAATGGTTTCACAGGCTTAATAATCTTATATCCCATGTATTCATTGTTTTTTCTCCCCTCTAACTCCCCTTTGAAAACATGTAGTTTAGGTCTGTACATAGTCAACTAAATTGATATGTTTTTAGACAGATTTCTGCAGGGCTTAATGAATCTGTTTTGGGGGTTAGGGGGAGTGACAAAAGTAGTATTGAATATGGCTAATTACTTTTCCTTTCTCTTTTATATAGGATATAATATTTACTAAAATTCAGTTATCAAAAGAGCAAGAACCTACTCCAATAAAATCCATTTTTTTGGAGATGTTTCAACTCTCTTTTGAGTGTCTTTGATTTCCTGGCAAAAATGATCTTATAGTTCTGCCTGCAGTCGTAGATGTATTGGACATACATTACCACCTGTCCCCCCATTAACCTAGTCAAAATTTTGACCATTCACATGGACTCATGAAAAGAACAATTGCTTATAGAATATTGCCTCCAATCTCTCATCTGTCATATTTTTTGTTATGATACTTTTGATTTTGTTCCCTTCTCTCAATCTCTTGTATCATTCTGGCAA
>NW_027632430.1:0-252 GCF_902686455.1 Sciurus vulgaris
TTTCTTGTTTATGATAAAAATGGGTGTATTTCATTGTCTGTTAGAAGGTTCAATATGTCCTAAATATAACTGCAGAGAGCCTCTGCAGCTGCCACCTTCTCCTTAGACAATGACCACTGTTCTACCCAGACAGGAGTGGTGACCTTTCACTTTAATGGCAAGGTGGTCATTTCCACAGAGACCCCTACAAATAATGCAACTCCATAGGCATTTGTAACTTGCATAAGATGTCTTTGCCCCTTATAAAGTGAA
>NW_027632430.1:352-24261 GCF_902686455.1 Sciurus vulgaris
TTTCAATAAAATGATGAGTAATTGGCTATATTATTATTGAGCACAATTCTATCATTCCACTAAGGCACCACCATGTTCCAGGTCTGATAAATAAGGACAAGGAGGTTGGGACAGGCTGGATGGAGAGTGGGCGCTACAGTTCGCTCCCTGCACTCTCCAGGCTTAGAAGACTAAGAGGAGGGCAGGTGGACCTGAAATTGACAACACGTGCGGTAAGAAGCCTACAAACTTTTGCTTGTTTGCATTTATCAAAATACAGCTTTGACGGTGATTAACCAGTGGCAAATCATCAACTAGGCCTGCACAGTCAACGGAGAAGAAATCAAAAGTGGGACATGTGTTATCAGAGTTTTACCTTAGCAACCGCGCAGGCCAGGCCTCCAAACCACCGGAACCTGAAGGGCAATCACACAGCCTGGGGCGTCAGGACGCAGTCTCTGTTCTGAGACCTCCGCTTCCCGTGCAACTTTGCAAGTTTCCCCTCTATCCGGCCTGGCCACCCGGATGGGGCCTAGGCCCAGCTCCATCCCCCATGCGCGCAGCTGGGGGTTGGCATCTTCCGCACCCACCCACCACCATCTCTGGGGCCACAGGAAAGCTGCCCTCATGACCCTGCTGGCAAAAGGCCAGTGCCCAGGAGTAGGTGGATCTGAGTGGTCGTTCACCTTAAATCCTGCTCCTCCACCCAAGTCCGCACCGTCTAGTGTCTGCACGTCGCTTGTAGGGCTAGTAAGAGACCAGCACGTCACCCTCCATCTGGCCGCCAGAGGCTCCGCCCACGGGTCCTGCGTACTTGGCCTTTCTGGTGTGCCCCGGAGGACCCTGGTGGCTGCGCAGCGCACACTGAGGATGCCTCGGAGCTAAAGCTGCGAATCAGCCTCAAGTTTAGCCGGGGAATTCTTGGGTAGAGTGCTGGAATGACTACTCTGTTCTCAGGAGCGGGCTCGATTCTGTTGACTCTAGTGAAAAATTAGTTTAGACTCTGAAATCTCCTGACCTGTTCCCTGTTAGCCGTAGGCCAGGTGAAAGCCTATGAATGTAGTGAATTGAAATTACCAAAGATGTTATGCCACCAAGGATGTTTCAAGGAAACCACTGGGAAATTAACCAACGTGTTAACTTAAGGGTGACTCAACATCAGTTTTGAGTGATTTTATGATGAAGCATACCACTAATACAAATATTATGATAGTAACAAAATAGCTGCATTTATTTATGTAGTTCTAGGTGCTACCCTAAGGAGTTTTCACATATTTTCTCATTTAATACTCACAACAACCTATAAATAGGTCCTATTTACTATGACTTTGAATGGTAATTGGCAAAACAGGGACCACAAACTGTATTATTTTCTTGTTTTATTGTTTGTTCTATTTAGTTATACATGACAGCAGAATGCATTTTGATTCTTTGTACCAAATGGAGTACAACTTTTCATTGCTGTTTCTATACCATATAGATTCACACCTTTCGTGTAATCATACATGTACATAGGGTAATGATTTGTCTCATTCCATCATCTTTCCTTCCTCCTGCCCCCTCTATCCCCCCAGTTCCCTCTACGCAATCCAACGTTCCTCCATTTTCCTACCCCCCCCCCATGAATCAGCATCCACTTATCAGAGAAAACACTTGGCCTTTGGTTTTTTGGTATTGACTTATCTCATTTAGCATGATATTCTCCAACTTCATCCATTTACCTACAAATACCATAATTTTATTCATCTTTATGACTGAATAACATTCCATTGTGTATATATACCACAATTTCTTTATTCATTTATCTATTGAAGGGCATCTAGGTTGGTTCCACAATCTAGCTATTGTGAAATGAACTGCTATAAACCTTGTCATGGCTGTGTCACTGTAGTATGCTGATTTTATGACCTTTGGTATAGTCAAGGAGTGGGATAACTGGGTCAAATTGTGGTTCCATTCCAAGTTTTCAAAGGAATCTCTATTCTGCTTTCCAGAGTGGCTACACCAATTTTCAAACCCACCAGCAATGTATGAATGTACCTTTTCCCCCACATTCTCACCAACATATGTTCTTGCTTGTATTCTTGATAATTGCTATTCTGATTGGAGTGAGATGAATCTTTATTTTTGATTTGCATTTCTCTAATTGCTAGAGATTTTGAACATTTTTTCATGTATTTGTTGATTGATTGTTTATCTTCTTCTGTAAAGTGTCTGCTCAGTTCCTTAGCCCATTTATTGATTGGGTTATTTTTTATTTTGGTGTTAAGTTTTTTGAGTTTCTTATAAATTCTGGAGATCAGTGATCTATCTGAAGTGTGTATGGTAAACATTTTCTGTCACTCTGTAGACTCTCTCTTCACATTATTGATTGTTTACTTAGCTGAGAAAAAAAGCTTTTTAGTTTGAATTCATCCCATTTACTGATTCTTGTTTTTATTTCTTGTACCTTGGGAGTATTGTTAAGAAAGTCTGGTCCAAAGCTCACATGATGAAGAGTTGGACCTACTTTCAGAAATTGTATTATTTTCTATCATGATAAGAATATTATTTCCATGTAAATTAATCTTGGTGCTTCCATTTTAGAAGTGCACCCCCCCTTCAATAAATTCATTGTTAACTACAAAGGAGTTCAATTTAGGTTGTTTTTTAATAAAAACTTCAACAAATTACAGTTTTATGAAGCTAATTTTGTGTCTTGAGTCTTCGTGAATACTCAAGATTCACGTGATTGAGCCACCTTGTTTGTGTGCGAAGCACTCCTTATGATACTAGAGATAGAGGCTACTAATCTCATGGAGCATATATTTGTAAAGGTAAAAAAAACAATAATAAAAACCTGGTAGTAATCAATGCTAAGATCAATGCTGAGACAGAAAAATTGTGTCACAGTATAGGGCCACATTGATTTTGTGCAGCACCTTTCCTGTTACCTAAGTTCTACACCAGAGGCCTAACTCTGGGCATCCTAACAAATCTGAAATGTCCCAAAAACCAAATGGAAAAAATGATGGAGAAAAGAAAGAAACTTTAATCAGTGTAGTTGTAATGGAAAGACAAGTGATGTCAAATGTCTCAGTCCTGTCTTTCAGGAGCTTTGGCTTAAATAGAGAAAGAACTGGGGCCAAAGACAAGAGGTATGTGTAATAAGTAGGCATGGTCAAACTGTGGTGTGGTTTATCATTTTCTTGAGTTATGATCACACCAAGTCTTCTCGTTTTGAGGAAATTGCAGCAGTTCCAGGGACAATTTCCTCTTGCTTCATGGATTATTTATATATTAGATCTATGATCCTGGAATGAGGGAGAATTTAGTTCCCATGGGACTATACTGCTCCTGCTGAGGGAGGGCAATCTCTTCTTGGTTGATCTGCCTGCAAGACTCACTGTGGAAAATGCAGGGTAATGACTGAAGACTTCTAGGCACTACTCCAGGGCTCTGGAACAGTACACAGTAAAAGCAGGCAGTTTGTGGAAAATGCCTCAGTTGTTCTGACCTTGATGTCTTCAGCCTTGAATGAAGCACATTATCAACTTTAGATGAATACTCCTTAAATAATTAATATGCTTAAGTTTATATAAACTAGTATAGCCATTATGAAAATGCTATAGGGCTCCACAAAACAACTAGAAGTAGAACTATCATATGATCCAGAGTTGAGCAGAAATTTGACCCAAATTTTAATAAGGTAAAAAAAGTGAGAAATACTAAATGAAGTCAGAGATGCCAAACTTTATCCTACTTTTAGTTACCCATTGGGCATCAGCAAGTCCAAGAGTAGAGACAGGGCTTTTTATCAAAGGCATCCTAAGTCCCTGTTTACTCTCCTATTTGGGTGTTTTCTCAAAACCTTATGATTTATATTATGTGCTGGCTTCTCTGGAAGATCCTGTTCTATGATACTGCTACTGAGTGTTTTTTGCTTCCTGTCCTCTGTTTGACTTATTTCCTCCCATCCATATTCTCATGCACGGGCTGGGGAGATAGCTCAGTCAGTAGAGTGCTTGCCTTGAAGCACCAGGCCCTGAGTTCAATCCCCAGCACCGCAAAACAAACAAACAAACAAACAAAACCCAAACAGATTCTCATGCACTAAATTTATCTGCTAAAGTAATGATATCAACCACCTGCCACTCAAACAAAAGGATGCTGAATATTTTTAACTTTAACATTTCAGAGATGGGGTCCTAGCTATAAATTAAGTAGACCATTGAAATAATGAGTCTGGCTTTTAAAATATAGTTGACAAAGGCTAGGTGAGAGACTCCAGGTGTGCAAGTTATGTAAATCATTTAGAAGTTTTACTCTGAATGCTGTATAAAATGAGCTTATAGGGGAGAAGCATAGACTTCAGGTCAGACACTATTGCAATAGTCTGGGCAAAAGATGATAATTTTGGGGCCAGCATGGTAATAGTGGTGTGGCGAGTAGATATATTGAACAGGTAATGCCTAGAAGATTCACAAATAGAGAATTGTGGAGAAATCAGATTATAAAAGATGATTTCAAGGATTTGACATTAGCATGTAGTACAATGGAGTTGACATATGGAAGGAGGAAGACAGAATGAAGAGCATGGGGAGCTTCACGAGTTCATTTTTGGGCTGGCAGGTATGCAGACATAGGCGAATTCTCATACATTGCTGGTGGGATAGTAAATTAGTACAGCCATTATGAAAAACACTATGGGGCTCCTCAAAAAAAAAAAAAAAAACCTAAAACTAAAAGTAGAGCTACCATATGATCGAGGAACTACATTACTGAATGTATATCCAAAAGAAATAAAATCAGTATGTCAAAGAGATATCACTTCCATGTTTATTACAGCACTATTCATAATAGCCAAGATATGGAATCAACCTAGGTGCCCCTTTGTGGATGAATGAATAAAGAAAATGTGGCGCATATATACAGTGGAATATTTTTCAGCCAAAAAAGGATGAAATTCTATGATTTAGAGCAACATGGATGAGCCTGTGTGACATTAAGTAAAATAAGTCATACACAAAGAAACATCGCATATTTTCACTTAAATGTGGAAACTGAAAAAGTTGATGTCATAGAAGTGGAGAGTAGAATAATGATTACCAGAGTCTAGGAAGAGTGAGAAGAAGAGAGGAATGGAGAAAGAATGGTTAATGGGCACAGAGGTGCAACTGGATAGGAGGAATAAAATCTAATGCTCTCTAGCACAATGAGATTCTTATGGTTGATGATAATTAATTGAATATTTCAAAATAGTATAGAGGATAGTGAATGTTTCTAACACAATGTAATGATAAATTTTTGAGGTGATCAATAAGTCAATTACCCTGATCTGATTATTTCACCTTGTATACACATAGCAAAATGTCACTGTATCCCATAAGTATGTACAATTATTATGTCCATTAAAATTTGTAAAATACATGTATCAAAAGCTTTTTTCAAAAGGAATTCATGTTGAGAAAAAACAATTCAATTTTGGACAGAGTATAATGAGACATTAATACAGATTCAAGTATAGGTTTTGAATAGTTAACTGGATAGACTATTCTAGAGTTCAAAGGAAAGGGTTAGAACTGAGCACAAATAAGGAAATCATAATTTTAGGATGGAGCTTAAGTTCTAATATCCCCAAGACAATGACTGAAACTATAAAAAAAGACTAATCCTTGGTTAACTAATATTTAGAAATTAAGAAGAGGAGGCAGAAGAGACTAGGAATAGCCAGTGATATAGTATGAGAACAAAGAATGTAGTATCCCTAAGACCAAATGAATAAGGGTTTCAAGAGTCATTGTCTGCATCGAATGCAGTTAAGATGTGTAGTAAATGTAGAATATAAAATAAGCACTAAATTGAACAACATTATGGTTTTCAATGGTCTTGGCAAGAGCTCCAGTGCCTGAGTGAAGTGATTAAATAAAGAGAATGAGAGGAAAGAAGGTGGAGACAGACCATCTCACCCCTTTTGAAGAGTTTTGGTGTAAAGGAAAGCAGAAAATTGGCAGCAGTAACTACCAGGTCAAGGGTAGTTTACTTTGTTTTAAGATGGTGATGTTAGAGCATATTGAATGCTGATGGGAATAATCCAGTGGAGATAAAATCTAATGATACCAGGGTAATGTTCTTGAGTGAGAGGAGGTGGATCTAATGCACAAGTAGAGGGGTTGGCCTAGACAATAGAAGGCACAGTATGAAAACAAATTTGGTGGTGACAGCACCTGATCTCTCCTGACTCTACTGTCTAAATGAAATAAGAATGGCATCTGGTGAGCTTGTGCGGGAGGGGTGTTGGGGGTTTGAGGACAGAAAGTTGTGAAATAGTTGTCTAAGGAAGTGGAGAGTGAATGGACAGGAGGAATATGGTACTATTGCCAAGCAGCAGTGAGGGCCACTTGAAGTTGATGGTCAGGAGACCAGGCAGCATGGTATGTGTTGGCTGCAGGTGGGGAAGAGTTAGCAAATTGAGTCTTACCAGGGTTGGATATTTGCCAGATAAATACAATAGAGTGATAATAAAGTTGGTCATATCCCCAGTGTCTAGAATACAGGTGAACACAATAGATAAGGTCCCTGTACTTGTGGAGTTCAGATTCTAGTGATGAATACATATAAAAAGAAAAGAAAGTATAAATAAACTATCAGGTATAATAGTGCTAAGAAGGTAATGATATTGACAATAGGGCTTGGTAGCAGCTGAGTAGAGTGGGTTGAAGAGGATAGCACTAGAAAGTTGACATTCAAATTAAGGTCTGAATGATGGGAAGCCAGCATTGCAAAAAAAAGAGGAAGAAAGTATACGTCAAAGAGATCACAAAGGCAAAATCATTGAGATAAGATTTGTAAGGGATAATAAATATATTTAAAAATTGGTGACAGAGCTGGGTGCAATGGAGCACACCTGTAATCCCAGTCACTTCGGAGGCTGAGATAGGAGGATGGCAAGTTCAGGGTAACCCTGGGCAATTTAGTGAAACTGTCTCAAAATAAAAATGACTGTAAAATGAAATAAAAGGTATGTAAATTAAAAAGCTATGTAGCTCAATGGCAGAACAATTACCTAGCATATGTGGGGCCCTGTGTTCAATCTCTACTGCTAAAAGAAAAAAAGAATTAGTGAAGATGCACTTGAAGGGATTTGCCATTGATAAGCACATGGTTAAAGGTGACAGAAAAAGATTCCAGGGAGACTCCCACATGTGTCTATCCTGGGATATGGATGTTTGTGCCACCACTGAGGGATTATAAAACATAAAATCTGGTTTGAGTGAAGGAAGATAATAAATTCACCTTTAGGATGTATTGGATTTGAACCTAGAACAGTGTCTGGCCCTTAGGTAGCACTGAGAAAGTACTGTTAAATGCTTGAGTGAGAGGCCTTTGGAGCAGTTCAAAAATATAGGACCTATGATTTTTATAATCTTGAGGAAAAAAAAGAATATTTAACAAATGGGCTTAAGGCACAGAACGTTTCACAAACCTGTTAAATATTTTCTAGTGAGTCAGTATTAACTGCCAGAATGAAGTGTAGCTCAATTACTTTTTCATTCATTGCTCAAGTTATATAGTCATAATGCTTGCATTAATTCTGTTTTATTCCTCCACAAAAGGGAATGCCCTCAACAGCAACCCAGTAACATTAACAGTAACCAAATCATGACTTTGATAGATCTTAACATCAACCCCAACCAAAACAAGAATGATTAAAGCACAGTTAGTGAACAGGTTATATTTGCTGTCCACTATTGTCCTTGGTCTACTGGGTTAAAATAGGATACTAGTTGGCAGCATCTAGTGAGTCAGATATGGAGCTTCAGTGAATGGTGTGACCATAAGAGGAAATCTTTCAGACCTCTTCTTGCACTCATGAACTTGGACTTTTGAGCTAAGGTTAGGATTAGGTCAGTGCCCTACACTGAATTGAAAGCAATTTGGGTTTTCTTTCTCCCAAGCAAGGAAAAACTACACTTGACTATGATGTAACTATACATCTTAGGCATCAGATTTATATAATAAATGTAAAACCTAGAGAGCTCAAGAGCCTGAGAAGATACACCAAAAAGACTGTGCATTTAAGTATAGCAGGAAGTGCTTTACAGAACTCTTGCCCAGTCACCTCTGAGAATTGTCACTCCCTTTCAATACCAAAGGTAAGGGCACACACTAAAAAATTATCAAAAATTTATTGAGAACACAGGTCAGGGATTGTAGATAGGTTTGCACTGAAACTTGTCTGTGTGTCTTTTGTTTGACAGAGCAGTTCTTGTTTTCCTATTTTATTTGTTTAAAGTACTGGAATTGAACCCAAGGTTTTATGTGTGTTAGGCAAGCACTCTCCTACTGAGCTACATCCCCATTCCTTTTTATTTTATTTCATTTTGGGGCATGGGTAATCTGGCTAAGTTGCCAAGGCTGGCCTCAAACTGAGATCTTCTTGAATTAGCCCCCTATGTAGTTCTGATGACAAGCTTGTGCCATTGTGTCCAGCATTTTTCGTTGTCGTTCTAAATTAATTCTTTTTTTTCAAATTGGTTACAAGCAATTGCACTCTTTTTGGTCCAGCAGGAAAACATTTATGCAATCTACCTAGCTAGTCCCTGAAGACTTTGAGTGTACTACTGCTGGAGTTTAACTTTGCTGACAGATTTTCATGTAAGGAGCACATAATCTCAGCAGTAAAATTGCATAAAGCTAAATGTTCCTCCTGATTCAGCCTACGCTGAAATTCTAAGAACACTCTGTGACCTTCCTCTTCCTCTGGGTTGATAAGAACCCAAAGCCATCTTATACCCTAACTTCACGAACCTTGGTCTTAGGTTTGAAAAATGTATATACCCGTTGCACATATATTTGTATTCCTGAGGTACAGTTGTAACATTTAGCCAAGGAAGTTTTCCATTTTGATACCGAAAAATGCTCAAAAGTGGCATGTAAAATAATCTTCAACATCAGAGGACATAAATAATCTGAGAGTGCTTCCAAAAGGCCCATGATGTATAGTAATTCATAGTGAGGACAATAGTAGTTGTCCTATAACACTGTTGAGAACACTAAATAGACCACTTTTTTAAAAATTATTTTTAGATGTTGATAGAACTTTATTTTATTCATTTATTTATATGCTGTGCTGAGAAATGAACCCAGTGACTCACACATGCTAGGCAAGTGCTCTACCAGGGAGCCATAACCCCAGTCCCACCTTTTTTTCTTTTTTTAATAAGAAACAAAACACAAATTTGAATTTCCAGGGTATTGTAAAAGACCAAAATACTTTAGCTGGAAATAAATCTGGAGATCACCCAGCTGTCTGCATCTCACCAGTAAAGACTCAAATGATCAGGAGTTATCCTTCAGGGTTGAGGTTCCATGGTAATCTCATTAGCTTGTGAAGTCCACAGGCATAGTGTTTTCATCATTTTCATGGCCCATAGATGTGGTCTCTGAAAGCAAACAGAATCATAGAGTGTGCTTTATCTACTCAATTATAGTTCATGCATAGCCAACTTTGGTAGATTGTATTCCTATTCCCAGCTCTCCATCTTCTCCTCTATAGGAATATTGTGCATCCAGACCCTTAGTCATGTGACTTTCTGTGCCTCTCAATGGACAGAACCCATGTGCTTTGTTTTGGAATGTTTATGAACATGATGTATGAGTTGAAGTTTTAAATGTGTCTGCTTAGATTGTTCCTACTGCCTGCTATGAAAGTTATATAAATCAAATAAGTTCCATGGTGATTAAAATTTTTCCTAAACTTCCATGTAAATATTAATTCATATCATTTCAAAAACTGTATGTGTATACATTATGTATGTGTCTTAATATCATCACCTGTGGAGGTGGAACTAGAGTTGTGCCTGTGTTCTCCTTCATCATGTCTCTTTATGAGTCCCATATCTCCTTTCATGTTAATTTTCCACCTTAGGTCTTCTGCTAATAAGGTAAAGGTAAACTGTTGTTTAATTCAATGGCTAGCCTGCACATGTGTTTGGCCCTCACCACCTAGAGTTGCACTTATCATCTGGGAAATTATCTGCTATTAATATTTTCTTTATTTTTTAATTTACTATTTTATTTGTTCTGTTTAGCTATACATGACACTAGAATGTATTTTGGCATATTATACATACATGGAGTATAACTTTCCATCCTTGTGCTTGTGCATGATGTGGAGTTACACTGGTCATGAATTCATATGTGAACATAGGAAAGTTATGTTCAATTCATTTTACTCTCTTTTCTCATTCCCCTCCCTTTCCTTCATTCTCCTTTATCTAATGTACTTCTATTTTTCCCTTACCCCACCTTATTGTGTGTTAGCATCTGCACATCAGAGAGGATATTCAGCCTTTGGTTTTCTGGGATTGGCTTATTTCACTTAGTATGATAGTCTCCATTTCTGTCCATTTATTTGCAAATGCCATAATTTCATTCTTCTTTATTGCTCAGGAATATTCCATCGCTTATATATACCACATTTCTTTATCCATTTCTCTATTGAAGGACATATATATTGGTTCCATAGTTTAGCTATTGTGAATTGAGCTGCTATAAACATTGATGTGGCTGTGTCACCATAGTATGTTGATTTTAAGTCCTTTAGGTATAAACCTAGGAGTGGGATAACTGGGTCAAATGATGGTTCTATTCCAAGTTTTCTGAGGAATCTCCATATTGCTTTCCAGAGTGGTTGAACAAGTTTGCAGTCCCCCCAGCAATGTATGAGTGAACATTTTTCACCATATCTTTGCCAACATTTATTCTTACTTGTATTCTTGATAATTATTATTCTGACAGGAGTGAGATGAACTCTCAATGCCATTTTAATTTGTATTTCTCTAAGCACTAGAGATGTTGAACATTTTTTATGTTTGTTGTGTGCTATTAATATTTTAAAAATAGTACAATCCTCACAGGTTAGGTAGAAGTTGCTCACATTTGCTCTTCTTATGTTCCTTGGTGATAACTTGATCATAAATTTACACATAGCTTAGAGGAGAACCAGGAAAATACAGTTCTTCTTTGGGCAGCCCCATTCCAAAGAGATATATGATATTGTAAGAGGAGGAGAAAACATTTTACTGAGTATTTAGCAGTGTCTGCTTTTTGTCTAGCCACTAAAATTCAATGTTAATTCTGCTCTTGATATGCTCCTTCCTACCCCAAAGATGACAACCACAAACCCATCTGGCTACTGTGCCCAACTTGAATTGTATGTCTGGGTGACATGCAGTTGTCTCTCTCAGATTCAGATGTAGCTCCTTGTGGTCCAGTGATTCATTAACAGAAAGAATACCATCTGTGTTCTCCAACACCTGACAAGCCATGGTTTAACAGAAACTGGATGGTTGTAGATGAGATGTCCTTTTCTTAAGTATCCCTTGGACCTTCCACTACCATAGGTCTTGGGAGGGATGGAATGGGAAACTAATTATTCTGAAATCTCAAAGGAGATTTAGGTAACTGAAAAAAAGAACATTGCTTTATCTTGCTAGGAATAAGTAGCATTAGACAGAAAGAAAAGTCCTTGGTGACAAAAGGCACTCTTTTTGGTGGTAATCTGTGAGGACAGACACTAGTTAAATAAAGGTTTTAGTGGAAGTGTTGCAGGAGCAAAGTGAGATGAGAATTCAGAGCAAAATTAAATAGCAGCTCTTTTAAAATAAGAACTACTTGACTAGGTCATCTTGATGTGTCCATTGAAAGATTAGTATATTTTGATGGATAACTTTTGACAGAACCACATCAAAAAGTTAAAACATTCTTCCCAGTGCTGTGTCACTCACCTGTAATCCCAGTGGCTCAGCATGTTGAAGCAGGGGGATCATAAGTTCAAAGCCAGCTTCAGAGAAGTAGTGAGACCCTAAGAAACTTAGTGAGTCCCTGTCTCAAAATGAAAAATAATGGGTTGTGGTTCAGTAGGTAAGTGCCCTTGGTTCAATCTCTCATACCCCAATCAAAGTAAAAGCATTCCTTTTTATTACATATATACATACATATATAAATGTGTATGTATATATACATATTTATGCACACACACACACACAACTCCACCTTTGATCCTCTTTTCTTTCATTCTCCCATTAGGTGATGTGGACATTATGTGTTTCCCATTGTGTGCTTCCTATATTTTTATATAATTCAGACCATATATTGGTCTAAGACAGGCATCTTCCTAATGGAGTAAAGTAATTCTTCAAGCCAAAGATATATTTAAAAGTAGTTGAAATGAAAACAGTGATAGTTCATCTAAAAGTACTTTAAAACATGCATGGAGATTTTAAAGTAAATTCTACCAGTAGTGTAGATCTGAAGATCCAGTTCATGAGGTGGGGAGGAGGCACAGAAAGGGGTAGGATCACCTGTTTGAACAGATTTCCTGCAAGGAGGGTGTTCTGTATTTTGGCATTTCTATCAAGTTTGCTTGGGAGTTGTTGACAGTTTTGCTTTAGTAGGAGTTTGTCACTTTAAGGGAAAAGCAGGAAGTTAAAAGTGAATGTGGAGAGTAGGGGAGCAAAAGAGATTAGAGGACCATTCTCTCTCCAGAGGGAGCAAAAAAGCACTGCCTATAACAGCAGCTGAAAACTAGAGAAGTTGTAGATGATATTTTTTTTTTCCTGCCCAAAGCAGATTCACTCCACGTTTTCTTCCTGTTAAGAGAGGAAGAATTGCTGCCAATGAGTGAGTGGGGTGTTGGCTGAAAGGAGGTGGGGCAGAACAGCTTCTCCCCATCGACTGTTGCTGCTGTTTGTATTTCTGTAATTTATGTTTCTTTTATTACAGCAGAAAATCAGATTAACTTCCAGATTGCAGCTGAAAAATCAGCCAGATGCTTCTGGAAAGTGTAAGATAACACTATAGAGCTTCTCAGCTCTGGGTCCTGCAGGCAACAGGGCTGGCCTATCCTGTGCAGGAGATTCCTTCTGAAGAAGAGAGCGCACAGGATTCACTCCCAATTACAGCAATTCTTTTTCTTGGTCATGGTCTCCACAGTTCTTCACCTAGCTATGGCAATGTCACTTGTCCTAAAGAAAGAATGACAAGAGACAGAAAGCACAAATCTGTCAACAGTTTTTAAGAAAGACAGTTGTCATGACACTCAAATGCTGTAACAAGAAGTGACTTTCAGAAAGCTTCCTGTGGGCTCTCTTCTGTCAAGTGCTGCCTGGATGAAGACTTGGAATCTGTTTGCTTTGAAAGGACTGATGACATTGGAGGGCTGTGTAGGTATCAGGAAAATCTCCTTGTCCCTTAATACTTGAAGCCCTCCCTGCAGATGGGTGCATGCAACATTTTATCACATGTTAGGTAATATGAGAGCTTGATAGTGACTAAACCTGATAAAATTCTGCCTGTTGACATAACATCCCCCCACCCCACATTTATGAGGGTTTCTCTTTCCCTCTGTTGGCTGCAAAATGTATTGCAGATGTCCCTTTTGTTCCTTTTCTACTGTCTATGAAAACCACAGACAACATTTTCATTTCATTAGTTTTTCGGTTTTTCAGAAGAGGGAAACAATCTGTTGAAGCAGGGAGGATGAGTAACAGAACAACATATATTAGAAAGCACAAAGGGGTTAGAAAATGTAGAGTGGTTGCTTCTGATATGTCTTAAAGTTAAATGAGCCAGAATTACCTGCTAACAACTCCTTCCAGGAATACCTGCCTCCAATCTTCAACATTACTTTTTCTATTAAAAAATATACAGGTATTTTTTCTGACATTTCTTGTCTTTGAATAAGGTATAAAATTTGATAGTTTCATTTGCTGTAAACTTCCTGCTTTGAGAAATTTGAAGTCCTTTGTCTTACAGAAGAGGGTAGAGGGCACCTGCAAATAGGTTTTCTTGTCCTAACACATACTCAGTTTTAAAGTTAATTTGTTTTAATATGCACATCCACCCTACAACTTGTTTGTAACCATTGACAATATCATCTACTTAAATGGTATGCTTATTAAGTGCCAAAAAGTATCATCACCTTCATTGATCTCTTACTTGGTTTACTTTAAAACTCATTTTCTGGACAAGTGAATGGAATTGAGGTGTCACAGCTATATTTCACATCATACAAACTAACACAGTGTTGGCCAGCTACTTAAAAGTGGCCTTATGACATTTCTTAGTTGAACAAATGTGTTGTATCTTGGCTCCAGTTTGGGAACTAATTCTGACTATAGTCTTATTCAGATCTAAAATGAAACCCCTTAGCAAATCTGTATACCTTTATCATAATCAGATGTGGGCTGAAAACCCTGTTAATTTGTTTTTAGTAACAGAAAATTCTACTCTTGAAATCCAGTCACACCTTAGTGTAGAGGTCAAGAGCACTGTTTTAGATTCAAAGACTGTCATTTACAAGAAGTATGGCCTAGGGCAAATCATTAAACCTCTCTGCCCACTGATTTTTTTAATCTTTAGGAAGGGATAATAGTAATACCCCCTTTGTACAGTGATCATAGGGAGTAAGTGAATGAATAATTACATCAATCACTTATAAAAGTGACAGCTCTGCATATGGTTACATGTCAGTTTTTATTCATGCCTAGAGTGAGACCCCCACATTTTGAGTCTCCTTAAGCATCCTAGCCAGATTTGGCAATTCCTGAGCAGCAGTGAAATTAATTGAGGCAGGAATGATGTTGGGAGTGTAGTCATTATTCTGCCTGATTATCAGTTTTGTGGTGTTTAAACTCTAAAAGGATTTGAAGTTAAAATTTGCTGAATTTACAGTATGGGGATTTCTTTTTTATTATCCCCTGGGCAAAATTTCAACACCTTATGAACTGCTTCTATTAAAAAAAAACTTTCATCATAATGCTCTGACTTCTCTGACTTTTCTTAACACAGGCATACCTATATGGTTCATTATTATAATTCTAAAACCAAGAATGATGCCTGGCATATATTTCCTACCCAATATGTTTATGTTTAATAAGTGGATTTTTGAGAAGGAAGCTATCCTGAGTGGCTGCTAAGAATGTTTATGGAGATATAGACCCTCCTTTTCACATTTTTCAGTTATATACCTGTGGATTCTGAGGTATTATAAACATTCTTTAATGGACTGAACATATTTTACATGTTGCTGGTGGTTACCTTGAGAACTTTTTCCTGAGATGTACTTCTCTATCAGTCCCATGATCATATTTGGAGTCTAGTTGTCCTTCCATCCCCCAAAACTTTTTTATAATTTGTTAGAGGTTTCATATGTAGAATTGATCTAAGCACTGTGAAATTCTGCCTCCACTGGTAGGTGTCCAATAAGAAAACTGTGAATTCAGGGTTTCTATTTTCTCATTTTTTTTTTTTTATAACAGTTTCCTGGGATTCAGTATATTTTTATTTTCTTCTCTGGTAGTACCACTTGTACTTTCCTATCGTGATTCCTCTTTCATTTTTCTATCTGCCAAACAAGTGTTTTATCAGACACCACCATTTCTATTTTCTGATCATGTTCCACCTACCAAACTGGTATTGTCTCTTTCTTGTACAACTGAAAACTTTCTAATAATAATTTTATGAGCTTTGAAGACATTAATTTCAATCAATTCTTGTTCTCTTCATTAACATTAAGTAAGATTGATGGTAGAAAGTAGGTTGCGATATGATATATATCAGTTTACTTTGATGTTACCTTATGAAAGAAATTACTTGAGAAGTTAATAATTTCTTTCAAAATGCTAAGGATTTAATAAGTACTCAATGCTATAAAATAATCTTGATATTTTTTGAGTCAAACTGCAGATCTAAAAATCATTAAAGCATGCTAAACTGTGCTTTTCAAACTTTAATGTACACATAAATTACTGGAGATTCTCATGAATTAATTTGGAGTATAACAAAATTTTCCATTTCTGATAAGCCCTAAGTGATATTTATGCTGATGATCAGATAACTATTTCACATAGTAAATTTTTAAAGCATAGCAGATAGACAAATAGATGCCATGTGGGCACAGTAAAATATAAAATGTTACTGTACTGTTTAATCAGAAAATTAAATAATATACACCCTTTAATGAAATGTTTTTTTAAAAAAACATAAATTTCATAGCTCCTCCTTTCTCAAAAAGATGGCAAAAAAGAGAATAAGGCAACAAATGGATTGAAAAACACTTAAAAGGATATAGTTGTCCACTTTTCTACATATTTAAGAATTAATCACTGGGAGAACATTAACAAAAAATGATGTCAGCCCATTCATGAGATTCTGGTTGTGTTGATCTGGAGTCCCAATAAAGCACTCTGCTAGGTAATATAGGAAACATGAACAGCTAAAATGTTAATTATGGCAGAGATATAGTCATAACCACAACTTAAATGAATACTTTGATTGAAATAGGTAAAATAAATAAGAAAAGACTTGAAAGGAGACTCCTGAAAACCTTATTAGCAGTCAAAAAGAAATAATTATGGGGCAGACAAATGAGTATGGTCAATTCTGGATTCCTAGACTAAATAATTCTTTAATAAGAATTGGGAGGAAAATAAACCTGAATGTGGACAAATGCAACACTCTGTTTTGTGGATATTTAATGTTTTGTAATACCCACTATCCTAATATTTATTCATTTCTGTAATACAAAGGAAGGAGAGGGTCCAAATTGGTTAAGGTGATTTTCTATAATCAAAAAGAATTTAAATGTAATAGATTTTAAAACCTGTGGTTTGTGATATTTCAGTGACAGTATAATAGGCTGGATTCATGTTGCATTATTTTATTGGATTACCACCTTAAACCCATGAAGTAATTAATTGGAAATTTTGAGGGAGCAAAAAGTTTGTTGAAGAAAGGAAGACACTGAATTAGGGATTAATGTCATCTGAATCAGTGCTTCTCAGTTTTCATGTGCATCTGAATCATTTGAGGATTTTGTTATGTTAGTTCTGATTCAGTAAGTTTAGGGAGGGGCCTAAAATTCTGCATTTCTAACAATGTCCCTAGTGATCCCCTTTGTGCTGGTCCACAGACCATACTTTGGGAAGCAAGGATCTAGATCAGTGGTTCTCAAATTTCAGTTATTTTTTCTTAAGCATTTAACTTGTTTTCTTTTTATTTTATGAATAATGCTGACAGTAACATCCTTTAACAATAATCTTTCTTTGGAAGTCTGAATATTTCTTTATAAGGCTAGGTAAATTTCAAGGATTTTTATATACATTGCAAAATTACTCAGAAAATATTGTACTAACTTATACTTTCCCTAGTATGTTTTGATCTAACCCATTTTTATTCATTTAAATGACTGTTACCCAGCAATAGTAACAATGGGGTAAATAACAACTTATACTGGAAAGAGACTTAGTACATTTTCTTGAGAGCAATGTCAATATATATGAAAATTCTTGAGACTTATTCACTCAGCTGGGAAGTTCTCACTTGGAATTTCTTGTGATTGCCATCTCATGAGTGCTAAGACTGAATTTAATGTAAATATTTGCTCACATGTTTAGAAATTTAGGTGGGATAGGTAGAATTTCTGAGGGCTATTTGAATGTTTCTCTATTTTAGATAATTTCTTCCATGTGCCTAGGTTGGGCTTCCTAACAGTATTGTGGTCTCAATGTAGTTGGAGATTTATAGTAAAGATTTAGAATATCCCCAAAAAGCCCAGGTGTTCAAGTCTTGATACCCAATGCAGCATTTTCCAGAGGTGGGTCTTTTGGAAAGTGATTCATTCATTATAGTTCTGACATCAATGAATTAATTTATTGACACCTGAATGGATTATTAGGCAGTGGTAGAAACTGAAGGCAGGTAGGACATGGTTAAAAAGCAGACAATGGGTTCAGGGGGGTTACCCTTGGGGACTCTATCTTGTCCTGGGCCTCTTCCCTCAACCCCTGATTTCTGGCTACCATGAGCTGAGAAGATTTCCTATGCCATAACCTTCCACCATGATTTTCTGCCTTGCCTGAAGCCAAAAGCAGTGAAGCTGAAACCTCTGAATCCATGAGCCAAAAGAATTCTTTCTCATTGTCAGGTATTTGGGTCACAGCTACAAAAGCTAACTTCTTACATGGCTGCTGGGTTCCACCAAAGTGAGCCTTCTAAGACACCCTGGTGGAAGATGCAAGGCTACTTATTACTTAGTATTGAAAGTCATTCAGTGCCATTTCAACTGTATACTGTTTGCCAAAAGCAAGCCATAAAGATACTGAGATTCAAGGGGAAGGAACTACACAGAGGCACAAGTACTGGGAGATGTGTGGAGGTGATTTGTGTGTGTCATTTGTTTGAATTGTCATTTATTTCAGGACATTTTTCAACTGTTCACTGGCTATCTGTAAATTATGAAATTAGTTCTCAAGTTGCCATGAATACTTCTAATTTACTGCAGGAAAATCCTGAAGAAGGGAGAGTCAGTATTTACAAATTGGTGATCATCAATACTTCTAAAGAGATGATGTGCTTCAGTGACTACACCATCCCAGATCATTGTCTTAACTTCATCCACAATTCCCAGGACCTTGAGTATTTCAGGATGTGTGCCAAAGACTTCAACCTTTTAAAGTATATCCAGTTCAAGGTAGGCAGTTTTGTGGGTGTCTTTGTGTTTGAAGTTCTTCATCAAGTAAATGAATAATGTGGCTTCATTTCCCAGTGCTTATGTGTAAATATAAGCTTGATATGCTCAAGTACAAAGACTCCACTCTTTGTTCTCTCTCTAAAATACCCCTGGGAAAGTCTCTCATGTAGTTTGGCTACAGATACAGAAAGATACCTGCCACCAGTAGTTTCATTGTCTTCATTTTATACTCTGTTTATAATAAAGGAGATGAGGGGAATGAATAGGTATGGGAACTTTAAATATTTCTGGTTCCACTTTCCCATTATTGCTTTATTCTTTTACATTTTTTGAGGCACTCTTCAATATATTATTTTATGTGATCACCAAAACAACCTGGTGAAGTACTTAGTGACTGGGAAGTTATTGAGGAAGCAAATAAGTTAAATCTGGTGGAAAGAGAACACTGAATTAGGAAACAAAACCCTGAATTCTGGCCCTTGTTCTTACCATTAATTAACTTGTGACCTGAAATGAGTTACTTTCTACTTACAGAAGCATTTACTGTAAAGCAGACTGCCATGTTACACCAACAACCCTCACATGTCTCATGTATATTGATTGCATCAGGAGGCCACATCAAGTGACTGGCCTAAATAATCTATGCTTATGTAAGTACTTCTGTGATGTTTTCACAATAATGAAACCAACTTAAAGCAAATTTTTGAGAATGTATGTATTTCTGACAAGTAGAACATGACTGCATTTAGTTTCACAGTGACTTTGGTCTTCTTAAGGATCAAAAAGAAAGACTGTGGAATTCTTACACAGCTTTAGTTCAGATGTGGAATTTTTCCATGATTGAGGAAATGAATATTGAGTTTCTAAGGGTTAAATGAAAGCTTGAATAATTTAGTTTCAGTTTGGGGCCTGAACTTTCTTTTTCTAAAAAATGTACTTTGTGTATATCCTAGAGTATACAGCAACATATATACTCTAATTGAAATAGGAGTATGTATCTAAGGGAATGCAAAGACAAAAGAGAATGGCAGTTTTCTGAGGCAGATTGGATTTGTGAGTCTGCAAGTACAAAATACAAACTACTTATGATAAAGGAATCACAAGTTACTATTCTGGGGCTATGGAAGAAAAATAAGCAAATGTATTCAGAATGACAAGAATAGCTAAATAAAGGGAGATCATATGGAGAATATGTGCTTCAAATTTAAAATCTAAAAAAGAATGATTTTACATAAAATATCCATCATATAAACTATCATTCAAAAATTATTTTATATTCTCTTGCAGGAATTGAGAAGTTCAAAGGACAGTACATCCATAGTCGGGACTATAAGAACCCAGAGGCATTGGCTGGGAAAAGAGTCTTTATAATTGTTGGGAATTCTGGAGGAGATCTGGCTGTAGAGATAAGCTACACAGCCAAGCACGTTTGAGTCAATGCTTTACTTTGCTTCATTCTATCTTCAGTCTTACCAAGAAGGTAGACTCAAGAGAATATGGATGGCTGCACATTGCCCATCAGTACCAGTGGCAAATATGGGACTTGGTTTCATTGCCTCAATTGGCATCATAATTGATGCTAATGGAGGTGCATGATTACTGGTTAGAGTTCCACAATTCAGTTATCTTTATACTAAGGAATAAGTTCACTGCTTCAGGATGCACTCAGAATCCCAGTTAGGGCTGGGGCTGTAGCTTGCTGGCAAAGTGCTGGCCTGGCATGTGTGAGGCACTGGGTTCCATCCTTAGCATCACAGAAAAAGAAACAAATAAAACAAAGGCATATTGTCCATCTACAATTACAAATTTTTTTTTTTTAAATATCCTAGTTAGCCTCTCCCTGGCTTTGATGAAGACCAGGTATTTGCTGGAAGAGCTTGTGTAAATGCAATATTGAGAGTGTGAATTGTTCATTGGCCAGAAGAAATGCCATGTTCTCATATAAAGGAAGGCACATTTTGGTAATTAAATTTTTACTTGACAGGATGGTGGGTGAGTTTCCTTTTTGCCACTCAAATGGAAAAAAAAAAAAAAACAAAAACAAAAACGAAGCAATCTAATCTTTCCAAAAATATGGATATCAGCACTTACCCATTGAGCCACTTCCCCAGCCCTTTTTATATTTTATTGAGAGAGAAGGTCTCACTGAGTTGATTAGGGCCTTGCTAAATTGCTGAAGTTGGCTTTGAACTCGTGATCCTCCAGCCTCAGCCTCTGGAGCCACTGAGATTATAGGCATGCACCACTGAGCCCAGCCTATTCCATGATTTTTAATGAGTCCTGTAGGTGGTAAGTGCTAGTGAAGTTCAGAGGATGGAGAGAGAATTCTCAGCCTGAAAGGTCAGTGATTTTCTCATAGAGGAAGCCAACTTGATCTGGATCTTAAAAATGAATGGGCTGAGGAGAATTTAAAAGAGGAGAACTTTTCAAGCACATTAAACAGAAACATAGTGGTGGATCACAGTGAGATATATTCTTGCACAGTTTTTGGGAAGGAAAATGGCATGAAAATTTTAAAATGATTGTACAGTACTACATGCCACAATAGTGAGTTTGAACTTAATCCTGAATAAAGTGTGAGTGCTTTCAGATTGTGAGCCAGAATGATAAAAGTAAACAATATTTTCCATGCCTTAGGTATTCCTCAGCCCCAGGAGTGGGGCTTGGATCCTGAATCATGTAGGGGACCATGGATATCCTTTTGATGTGGTACACTTTTCTCAACTTAAAAATCTTATATCAAAGATATGTGGCCAAGCATTAACAAATACATTTTTGGAAAAAAGTATGAGTTAAAGATTTGATTATGAAATATTTGGCCTGAGGCCTAAAGACAGGTATGTTCTCACAATGGGAATGGAGTTGATAATGGCTAAGATACAAGAACAAGGATTGTTCACACAGGCAAACAGAGCTATCTCTACCCATACATTAAGAAAATCCAGAGAATTTGAAATTCAATTTTCACCTAATCAATCACAGAAGAACAAAATCTGTTGGTCTAAAGATCTTGTCACTTATTCTCATTGGCATTAACCATTTTCTTTTTCTGTCAGGTATCAGTTCTTTTTATATCATGCCCAACAACATCAAAAAGATAGTACAGGGCAGTTAATCATTCAGTCAGGAAACAAATATGGGGCACCTGTTGTGAACAAGGCATTATATTGGCATGAAATACAGAGAGAAAAGACAAGATAATACAAATAATACCTTATCTTTTTTGAAGAGTTTTAAAGACAAGCACAGTGGTGTGTTATAAGTATTATCTCATTTAACCCTCGTAAATGGCCCTGGGAGTCTGTACCTTTTTTATGTCCATTTTACAGATTTAAAAAATTGAAAATAAGAGAAACTAAGTAATTTGCTCAAGGAAAACATGAATAACAAGTGGAAGACTTCAGAATGGATCTTAAAAATATAAATGAGAAGACAGTCAACAGGATATGACAAAGAAATGCATAGGATGCACAGTACAAAGAATGAGGATCTCATACACCCAGGACGACCATTGTGAAATCATTTCTATATACTGACTTTAAATGATTTTTTTTTCTGTCTAATTTCTCATTTTTGAAAATGTTCAGATCTATAGAAAAGCAGTTCAATAATAAATACATTGACCATTCATATATCTTTTACCTAGATTCACCTATCAAATATGGCCATATTTACTTTTTCTGTTTTCCCTTTTAGAAGAGAGGAAGATCCAAAAAATATGTAATATATATACATACTTAAGAACATTTTTTTAAAGTAAGTCAAAATCATTAATATATACCTAAGAAAAAGGGCACTCTCATATATACCATAATACAATTATCACATTTGGGAAATTTAACATTGATAAAATACATTATCTAAAGTGTTGGCATATTCAAATTTCCACAGATGTCCCAATAATATTCTTTTCTTTTTTCTTTGGGTACTAGGGATTGAACCCAGAGTCACTTTACCACTGAGTTACATTCCCAGCCCTTTGTATTTTTTTAGATAAGGTCTCACTAAGTTGCTTCAGGCCTTGCTAAATTGCCTCAGAAATTTGAAATTAATTAGCAAGATGATACTTAGATACTGTGTTTCCCAACAAATTTTTCATTTAGTTATTTAAGCATGAATATATTTTGTAGTTGCAAAACAAACTGAGGTGTTATGGAATAATAAGAGGTAGGTAAATTGTGTCAGCATGTAGCATTCTAATTATAATATCTTAGAATAGCAAAAGGCACATTATAGCCTGAGACCTGTACATAGTCTGATATATCTAGACTATATGGCAAAGGTAGAAGTATAGTTGAATATATCTCTAGGTCTTTCAGGTAAGAAACTTTTTTTATGCTCTGCTAAATAAAAAGTTTGGGGATTGGAGATTTAGCTCAGTGGCAGAGCACTTGCCTAGAATTTAAGCAAGTGAGTGACATAATAGTAAATCTATAATAAAAGTATTGTAGAATGACCACAGCACCTGATCCAATAATATTCCTTATAGCTTTTTATTTTCTTTTCTAAATCAAGGATCCTAAAATAATGTTTACTTGCCTTTCTATTCTAAGGCAAATGGTATATAAGGCAGATAGATGCCCTAAAGACAACTGTAATAGTTCAGGGGAGATATGGAGGAAACAAAACTATTCTGGGCAATCTTCCTTTTTAAGGGATAAAGAGCATAGGCTTGGTAAGCAGATATGAGATAGTTTTGTGACTTGGCCATCTATGTAAATGATGGTACTGCTAGTGAAAGGGAATAGGTTTAGAAAGAAAAATGAAATCATGAGGTTGGAATGTCGAAAAGAATCTTCCTAAAGGATAGAATCAAAGCAAATTAAATTCAACAAATCAAGGATACTTGTAAACCATACAGTATTTCTGAGGCTAGGCCAGGAAGGTAATGGAATGAGGACTGTCAGAGTCTACTGACTTAAAATTCAGAAATTAAGACTGTTTTCAAACTGAATTAAGACTTTTTTAAAAAAGATCCAAGATACTGGAAACCCGGCTTACATATTTTATACCCTCATTCCATGCTGTCTCTAGAAAACACTAATTAACATGTCCAAAGTATCCCAAAAGAGTTTATAGAAAGCTATTTTAATAGAAATTCTAAAATACTAGGCTGTATAACATTGATCAATCACTTCATTTCTCTTGACTTCAGTTTCCACATCTATACAACCTAGATAATGACACCTATTCTATCTCCTTCATAGAGTTCATGTGACTGTCAAGTTAATGCATGAGAATGTAATTTAAATTCTAAATTGCTATATGGATATAATTTATTACACAGTTTGGGAAATGAAATTCTAAGTCTACCTCTTGGGCCTTTGGAACTAGAAATGGAACTGAACAGAATATTAGCGGACAAGTTCTGCTAGACTTAATGATATGTGGACAGACACTATTGGCTTATGAC
>NW_027632429.1:0-116392 GCF_902686455.1 Sciurus vulgaris
ATTTTTTTGTTTGCATTTGTTTCTTTTCCCTTAAAACATGGGAAATACTGTGTTGATTGTATAGATAGTTTCTTGGGAAAGATCTAGGCTGAATGGGCCACCTATAGGTATAAACCTGTCTAAGGAAAAGATGATGTTTTACTGTAACACTCTGCTCTTTGAATGGCTTTCTGTATTATTACAATCTCGCACTTGGGAGTTGGTCTGTCAGAAGTTAAAAAAACACAAAAGATTTTCTATGTACAGGCATAAATGCAACTATTTAATAAATCTTAGCAGGCAAAAACTAAGTTGGATGCAAAGAGGTGTTCCTTCTAATATGTGAGTATATCAGGAGTACAAGGTGGGATTTATTTTTCTTTCCAAAGGAGTGCTAACAGTCTGAGTACTATTTCTCAGTCTTGCCCAAGGCAATTGCAAATCATATTGCTGTGGGTCAGGGACACAGTCCTGATATAAAGGAGAAAAAAGAAGATCCTAGGAAAGCTGCCTGGTCTATAGAGAAATAGGCAGGGAGGATGTGGCCTCTACCCTACTTTCCAGCCACTCTGCCCATGAGAATAAAACCAGAATTTGAGAACAGGGTTCAGTTCACAGCTTCTGCAGATGAATGAATCTATATGAACCATAGACCTCACTGAGTTTCTTTCTGGGTTCCTGCTCCTTAGATTCAAAGAATGAAATTCATGGATGGTGGGGGAGGACAAAAAGAAAAGAAATAAAATTAGTTTTGAATGAAAGGATAAAAGGAGATGGATCTCCTTGTGATGTGAGAGGGAAGCTTTGGAAATCTTCTCCACTTGAGTATACTAGTTCAAAATTTAGGCTTTGGACAAAGACATTTATCAGAGTCCATGCTCAACAGATATTAAAAGTGTTAAGACTAATTGTTGGAATCTATTCTGTACAGTTGTTGGAAAAGTACCAAGGCTGTTGACTTGGCCCATAACTTTCTATTTGGCTATGTGCTTTTGGTTCTTAAGTCCGAATTTTTTGTAACTTCCATTTGGGTCCATTCCCATTTTTATCTTCCTGCCACTGTTTGTCAAAAAGTGGACTGGAATGCTTAAGCTCACATGGTTGCCTTCACATTTGAAAAAAACCCTATCTGGGCCCATTATATTCATTGATGATTAACTAAACTATCTTAATAGGGATGGAAGATGAAAGCTGGCAATCACAAGAAATGAAACAATGAGTTCTAATATTATTAAATTGTAATGTGAGGACAAAGTTGTCTCTCCTTATTAAGATCTTCCCTGTTTGGTCAGGGGACACTTCTGCAGGCCTTCCCTCTTGCCCACAGAGCTAAAATACAAAGGTCTCCCTGAGCCCCCATGAATTTGAATATATTTCATTTGGCCTGATTACTGAAGAAAGAGGTTCCTAATAATTTCTGTGACCTTCACTAGACAGTGCTGTTATATACAAAAGTATGTAAAGAGAGAGTCCCTGGGTATAATTAACAATGGGTAACTCACGTAAAAGTTGATGGCATTATGATGATAGTAAGGGAGACTGGTCAAACAATAACATGTGTTACAACCCCTTAAGTGTAAATTGGAAAAAAAAAAAAAAAGATTTAAGGCACAGATTTTAAATATGCCAAACTGTCTAATCCCTTTGCTGGATAAAATTTGTTGTGTAAATTAAATGTACAGATAACATTCTCACAACAAAATTAAAAATTTCAAGTGCAAGTATCTTCCAGGTAAAGAAAACAGAACCTCCTCTGCTGTAGGACTACTAGAAGTGAGAAAGGCCTTTTAAGAAAAAGTGATCCTGGGAAAAGTGATCAAAGTTACCTTAACCAAGATAAGATTTAGGAGGGAATAACTTGCCCAAGGGGAAAACAATAGCAGCTCAATTTATAATTGCTAGATTGTGGAACCAACCTATATGCCCTTCAACAGATGAATGGATAAAGAAACTGTGGTATATATACATAATGGAATATTATCCAGTGATAAAGAATAATAATATTATAACATTTCCAGATAAATGGATGCAATTGGAGAATATCATGTTAAGTGAAACAACCCAATCCCCAAAAAACCAAGGCAGAATGTTTTCCCTGATAAGTTGATGATGATACATAATTGGGGTGTTGGGTAAGAGAAGAATGGAGGGACTTTAAATTACATAGAGGAAAATGAGAGGGAGGGGTATGAAAAATGGAATGAGACAGACATTATTACCCTATGTACATGTATGATGACACAAATGGTATAAATATACATTGTACAAAACCATAGAAATAAAATATGTTCACCATTTGTGTACAATGAATCAAAATGCTGTCTGCAAAAATGAAATAATAATAATAAAAGAAGAGGCACTCATTCTCTTCTGGACAGTTGTTTAAATTATACAATGAGTCTGCTTTGCCAGATATCCTACTCTACCTCTTCTGCCTGTTAAAACACCTCACACTGATAAATACTAATTTGTTCAAGACTTGACAGCTATAAAATATTAAAATGGGATGTCAATTGCTTTTAGGATTTTTCTTTATAAGAGAAACAGATGACTTAAGATCTTGAACAGGCTTGATTTTCATGAATAACCTAAGTATATCTGACTACAAATATGTATACATCTGAAACTAAATATATTAGTCTGAGCCTTAACTAAATATCATATAAAAGTATAAAAATAAAAGTTCATGTAGACTATCTTTTATACCTTACATCTGGCAACACTGCCACTTGGAAAACTTATGTGTATCTGTCTGCTTTGACTAGGTCTAATTTGAATTATTAACAATGTTCCCTAAATATATAAGAGATTTAAGGCTACCAATTATTTTTACTAGTACTGCTAAACTCTGCAAGCCTGTAAAAAATTGTGGATTCTGAATTTTACTGTGAAAAATTAAATCTAGTTAAAATAAGGATATCTGTATAATGGAGATACTATTAGTTCTTTGTATATTAAGTATACTCATGTTCTTCTAACATACAAATTATAAATATAAAGCTTGGAAGAGCACTTTACCAAACTGGTTTTCTCCAAACTGAAGTTGTCTAAATTGTTCATTTTAAATCATATAGGAATAAAAAAAAAATAAATGGGAAATTTATATCATTTAATATTCTGTAACTGAACCTGTTATCAATAAGATGTATGTAAAATTTAAATGTATTTTAAAAAGATAATGAGAGTCTGATCTGTTTAAAGGTGGATATTGTAAAACATGCAAGCATTTTGCCATTTTCCAGCAAAATAGGATAAAAAATCTCTTTAGATTTTCTTTGATTCCTCTTTCAGATGTAATATTGTGAAGTGCCCAACATAACCTGAGATAAGATTCTGTCTCCCACCTTGCTTCATGTTAAAATGACTCCCAAATAGTTTAGACTTGTGCTCACTTAAAGTTGTGTTCAAAAGATCAATTTTTGTTGTAAAGACTACTGTTGTCTCAAAAGAAACAGGAGATATAATATAACTAAGTAAGGATTGGGATTGTAAAAATATTGTGTTTCTTGGGCCTTAGCTATTGTACAAACTGAATGCAATTTTCCTATTGTTAAATTCATTTTGTATTTTTCTTGGAAACTTTAATTGTTACATGTTAGTACTTTACAGAAGTGTAACTTTGAATATAACAACTTGAGTTAATTTGAGGTAATGGATAATCATCTACAGAGGAGAGACCATATGGCATACTTCAACTACTAATACTGACCCCAATTAAAGAGAAGTGGTTAATGACTGTAGAATTAGAGATATTGAAGTTATAACATATTACTCCCTCCTTAAGACTTGGGAAACTTCCTTGCTGGATGTTTAAAAAAAATTGGATACCAAAATCAAGGAAGTGAAAGGATTAAGGAAAAAGCAGCCACTATTTGGCCCTTGCCCTCTAAGGTCAGTGAGTATCCAGAGAATGATAGGAGGGACTCCACTAAGGACTCTGAAATTCTGATGAGTTACCCGATCTGCCAATCAGGAAGATCAAGAGGTCTCTAGAGCACAGAAAACCAGCTTTGGTGTAACTTCTACAAAGAAGAGGGTCATCGGAGACAGAAATGTCCCTGATACTTCCAAGAGAAGCCACATTTGGTCATCAAGATACTGATCTGATTCATCCTGTCACATGACACCACTGGGACAGGAAAGGTTAAGGAGTCAGGAGGCTTCACATGCATGCTCAAGTGTGATCTTTGTGGAATCTCAGCTCATTCATAAGAATAGATACAAACAAGGTCAGTTTTGACTAGCTTGGTCTTAAACACCTGGCAGGAGAATAGAGCTTGTGCAATCCTACATGGACAACTCAAATGAAAAGCACATTTTTTTTTTTACTATAACTTAAGATGCACACTTGTGAGAGCCCTACCAAAAGTAAGAAAAGCTTAATGATGTAAAGAAAGGGTTCTTACTGTAAGCACAAAAAGACAAGAGGCAGACCTCAGTGGATTCAGAGAAGACTTTATTCCTTCATGGACTTGGGCACTGTGGGGTTCACTTTCTGGATGGAAAAATGGCCATGAGCTACAGATGAGATTTTGGTTTTATAGGGTACAATGATGTAATTGGAAACTGTGTACATGCAGTTTTAACCATCAGGGACTAGTTTTACAGGTTAAAACTTTAATTTAGGAGAGTTGTAGAAAGTCTGAAATTCATTGTTGTCTGAGGGGATAAGAGGCTGGATCCTGAGAGATGAGTACTCAAATCTTGTCCATTGTCATTTAGATCCAATTTGCCATGGGAGAAGGTAAAGATTTAGAACCCAGAATTCAGTATCCACCCCTTTGCCCCAGGGCCCATTGTTATTAGGAAAGAATGCCCTGGAGAGGTTTAATATTTGATCAATTTCACCTCCTTCCTTCCAAGTCACACTGTCCTTCCAATTTCTTGGGGAGCTGTCTTATAGGACTATTATTTTCCATAACCCTTCAATACTTCCCACATAGCTCTGCACAACTGTAAGAAAATGTAGCCATCTGTGAGAGTCAAAGTTGTTCCTATGAGTCTTACCAAACCAGATCAATACAAACCCAAGGTATACTTGCAACAATGTCAAACCTACAAAGCTTCTCAGGTGGTGCACCTAGCCCTGTACTTTCTGTTAGACCTTTCCATCTTAATGAGGGGAATAGGAAGGGCTTCCATGTGTTGGAGGATAGGAAGGCAGCTGCACATGATAAGAGTAAGTGTGCAATCATGGATCCTGTTGTACACACTGTCTTGTCCTGGCAACAAAATTGGGTCAAAGAAGAGACACAGGAGCAGAAGAAAGCCCTCCATATTCCAAGTTAGGCAGTGGAGCCTAACTTGAACCCAAGATTCAAATGCTAGTTCTCTTTCCACCTCCTCAGTTACCTTCCCAGTGGACACTTTAAAGCATCAAAATAGACAGGTCTTTTTTCTCTTTACAAACAGGCTAGACTTCCTATGAGAATAAAATGACCTGTCGCCACTTTATGAGCTCTCCTCCACCTGATTGGTTTTAGGGCCTGTGACCAGAGGTCTACCACCTCTCATGACTCAAGATTGTGGGAAGATAATCAGCTTAACCTGCATGGATAGGAAGACTGTAAAATTCTAAAGGACTTTTCTGCCACAGTATCATGGCCATTACTCCCTCTAGTCAAAGCCCCTGGATGCATATGACTTCCTGGACACCTCACTACAATCAGCCTCAGCACACTGAGGCTTCAGGGACTATGATGGGACCCAGAGAAGCAGGGAGACTGACTGTGGAGCACCGCTAGGTGTTGGCAGGTAAGTGCATCCCCGCCATCTAGTGGTCATGCAGGGCAACGGTGGAAATCTGTGCACCAGGACCCAAGATCTTCCATATAAAAAAGACGTAATCTTCCAAACTGGTCCTCTCAATAGTGGTCAAAGAGCAGCAACATGATTTCCAGAACTTATTAAACAATGAATTGGGTTTTGCTTTCACCTCCGGAGAAGTGAAAGTCAAAACGTTTACAGGGTTTTGAATATTAGGCTGTGTTTGAAGGTCTTAAAGGGAACACTGTCACAATATTCCCTGGACTCCTGAGAAGTAAGGAACCATGAGCCTAGCCCCTCAGAGTCAGTATGCCTTGGTTGTAACTGGCTAATACTGGATGCTTGTCTGCCAGGGGTCAGTGAGAGAGGTTATCATAAAAAGTCTATGCAAAGTGGTGAAAAAGATTATTTCTTGGAGGAGAAACCAAAACAAGGCATAAGTATTTAGCCTCAAGTGTTCACCTGGAGGGATTATGAAAATTAGCATTCCTGAGCCATCCTGAATCAGATACTGCACGCCTGGGGTGTGGCCTGAGAATTTGATTCCTATCAATTTTTCTGATGAAACAGATGCTGTTTGGGGTCCACTGTTGGGAACACAACGTTAACCCCAGTGTGACTTGGGCAGAACTACTAAAGAACCAGAGCAAAGGACCTTTAAATGTTTATCAAAGAAAATGAGTTGCTAACAACTAACCTCTGGATAGCACTTCCCAGCTCAAGTTCAACTGATAGCTAATACCTCCAGGTTAGAAGGATCACAAGTTCCAACACAAGTAATTACCCCCTGAGTTTATCCTTTCCTGCCTTTGGGAACATCCACATGAAATAAAGGAGGTGGGTGTTCTATCAGAAAGCAAAATATTGCCACACTCAGGAGCACAAGCTCTGGGTCCCAGCTCCTCTCTCTTGAAGAGTCTACTATCTCTGTTACATATTTTAAATAAAACTTGTTTTCTATGCAAGTCTTGGCTCACTCAATTGTCAATCTTCAACACCATGGGACATGATCCTGATTTCCCATATCAATAGGGTACAGATAGATTTGAGTGGTGAGAACCCCACTCTAATTAAGAGAATTATTCTTTAAAGTGGGCCCATTGTGATGACCCCCAAATGTTTTATTTTCCAAGAAGCAATTTACCTGCATCCCTGCCTGGCCTAAGTGGATGGGCTATGACACTTTCCTCAGCAAATTACCCATATTTTGCAGGAAAAATGCAGGCCTGAAATAATGTTGATAATAGGGAATCAAGTTAGTCTGAAGAGGGTGACTTTTGTGAACCTTTTTACAGACCAGGTACTGAAACTCAGGATGAGAAAAATAATCTCTAAGAACTTATGGTTAAGAAGCCAATTAGAAACAGCATTGGCCAAGGTGACCTAGACTTGTCATTGGCAGTGAGGACATGACAGTCTGATGTCATTCAGCTACCAGTCAAAAGTCAACATGTGGACCTGGACAGAGCTCTCATGAAACTTCCATGAGATCCTCCAATAAAACTAGAGTGCAGGAGAGGAACACCTCTGTCTCTTCTCTGAGATAATCCAATCTCTTTTGAGAGTGTCCCCTTTCCCTTGTACTATCACTTAAACTCATGTCTGTTACTTTGAGTGACATGACTGAAGTCTTTGTAATTTCATTGCAAGAATCAGGATTTGAAGGTGGGTCTTTGCACTGCATTGGTTTCCCAGAAGTCACCAGTCCTGTAAACACTATATATTTTAAAGAGTTCTCAAGATCTGCATTGATCTTACTTCAGCTACCTTGTCAAGTTTTCTGGCTTTTCCAACTCTTCAGGAAAATGCAAAGGGAGAAAGTATAATATAGAGCTAAACACCAGGACAGTCTTTCTCCTCCACATAGTGGATGCCCCAGGTGATATAGTTCTTAATATGCATTGTAAATCAATTGAAATATGATTTGCTTGAAAATAGAACAAATAGTTTTTTACAAACATGCCTACTGAGAAAGTGCTACATATAATACAGAAAAAAAGCAAGCACTCTCAGAGTCCATTTGTCCATTGGACACAATAGGCACCATGCCTACATTCCAGAGAAATGTTTTATTTTGAAATCTAAGGAAAAATAGATGACTGTAATATGTCCTGGATTATATTCATCTTCATACAAGCCACTAGCATAATGTAAAATTTAACCTTTGTGTAGGGAGGAGCATATGAAAGCAGAAGCAAGGCTCTAGAACTCTTAAAAGATGTGCTCCAAAACGTGACCAGAATTTGGTTGTTCTCAAGGCTTGTATGGATTTAACTTCTTTTCCCCACATTTTATTAGTGCATTATAGTTGTACATAATGCTCAGATTTGTTATATATTTGTACATGCACACAATCAAACACTATTATTTAACCAGCACTTCCCTCCTCCCTCCCCACTTGGTCCTACCCCTTGATTCCTTTCCTTTACTGATCTCCCTTTGATTTTTAGGAGATTCACCCCCAGCTTTGTTTTCCTCTTTTCCTTCTCTAGCTTCCCTGGGGGACATCTAACCCTTTACCTTTTCAGTTTGACTTATTTCACTTAACTTGTTTGTCTCTAGTTCCATTCATTTTTCTGCAAATGACACAATTTCATTTTCCTTTATGGCTGAATAAAGTCAATTGTGTATCTCTACCACATTTTCTTTATCCATTTATCAATTGGTGGACACCTAGGCCAGTTCCATGGTTTAGCAATTGTGAATTGTGCCCCTATAAATATGGATAAGTATGTATCCCTGTAATATGATGACTTTAGTTTTTCAAAATGAATAACAAAGAGTGGTATATCTGGGTCATACGGTCATTCCATGCCTAGTCTTTTGAGGAGACTCCATACTGATTTTCATCATAGTTATACTACTTGTCAGTTCCCTCAATAGTGTAAAATTTTCCTTTTTCTCCATATCCTCTCCAGCATCTATTGTTTGTGTTCTTGATGAATGCCATTCTGACTGATGTGAGAAGAAATATCGGTGTAGTTTTGATTTACATTTCCCTAATTACTAATGATGTTGAACATACTTCCACATATATTTTTTGTCATTTGTATTTATTCTTTTGAGAAGTGTCTGCTTAGTTCACTTGCCTGTTGATTAAGTAGATAATTTGATTTTTTGGATATTTAATCTTCTGTTGTTCCTTGTTACCATTCTCTTGTCCCTTTATTACAACAAAATGAAAAGAAATTGAGAAAAACAGTAGGTCAGTAAGCACTCTTGTTTTCAAGCAAAAGAAAAATCAATTCAAACTAACTGACAAAGGTGGTGACAGTGTTTTCTTTTACAATAATAAGCCTGGGAATAGTTTTGACTGCAGGCACAGCTGGTTTCACTGAGGTCTTTTTTTTTTTTTTTTCTTTCTTTTTTTCTTTTTCTTTTTCTGCATTTTTTTTTTTTTTTTGGCTTTTCATCTCTTAGTTTACATCACATTTCTGACTTCCTCTGTAACTACAAGATGGCAGTAAGCTTTCCATGCTCATCTCTTACAAGCCATTTGTGAGCCTCTGAAAGAGTCTGTGTGGGCCAGTTCAAGCCAACTTGGTAGACTGTGTTTTCTTGTTCAGTGGGTTTCCATACTCCAATTTATTACACTTGGTCATATTCCCCCCTCACACAACATAGGGTAAAATGCAGAGGAAGGATTCCAGGAAAAATCAGAAGATATTTCTTGAAGAAGAGAAAACAGACACTGGAGACAGATACAAATATTCTGGGAAGATTCCCCTGCTGTGACCAATGTGGCTAAATTTTCAGTTCAAGTGAGGGGCAAAAGGGGGTTAGGAAATCAAGATTCACCCAGATTTTGAAAATTACACTGGGATAAAATGGAGCTCTGTCTCTGATGGAGATGTAAATCTAAATATTTATAACAGGAATCCTTATTTATATATGTCTCATTATCAGGTTAATGCTTATGAAACCATTATTCTCTGTAGTCAGGAAAGTCACAGAAACTAGGTCATCTAAGTAGCTTTTCCTCAGTTGCAATCCACTGTTGTAAAGTTTAATGTTAGGAGCTTTGTGTTTCTCTCAAGAAAATCCATTGTTAAAAGTTATTCTAAAGTGAAAATACACAGGAGAAATGGAGCTGGTGAAATACTGTGTTTGTCAAGCATAAAAATTTCTTGGTTCCCAGGAGCTATAAGACTGAGATCAAGATCAGAGTTGATAGGGCTCTTACACAGAGTCTCCTTATTCAGGGCATTGCCACAGCAGCAGCCTAGCATCTGTGCCCTTGTACAGAAACATTCCCAGGCACCAGGCATGCCACGACCATGAGGCCCTCAGAGACCCCCAATCTCAGTCACTGCTATCCTATTCTCTGCCACCACTTTCCACACTCCCCTCTGATATGCAGGGGAGTAGCTGACTACACCACAGAGTTGGGAAGCCCTCTATGTCACCTCATGGCACTGTCAAAGGACCCAGGTATCAGGACATTTCCTCTTCATAGATAAGGAGACCAGGGCTCAGAGGGTGTTAAACTTTCTTCCCAAAGCCACTGGTCTTGAAAGTGGTAGAGCCAGAACATATAGAAAAATCCAGCTTCCAAATGTATGTTTTAAATCATTATTGGACTACCAGTGAACTAATAGTCTCCCTGAGGTACAAAAAATTATCATAGACCTTGAAAAGGAAGAGGGGAATCAGAAAGGATGAACACTCTTTGATAGCACCTCATAGGGGTCCCAAACCAGTCCATGTGTGGCTGAGTTTGGAAGATTTCCTGTCTGCTCACATCTTCTAGTGGTTTCCACATATATTTATTTTCACATCATCTTTGTAATTTTTGCACTTGAGTTAATTTTGTTTACTTATTTTTCTTAAGTCACCTTGCCTGTTATACTTACTAACATATATTAAAAATCTCAGTGGTATAAGTCAATTTTCAATAAAATGAGTACCATTTGCCCCAAATAATAATTGACTTCAAAATTCCACAGAACTACTAAATTAATTACCAGTCATATGTGCATCATTCAAAATCATTTATCTGAGGCAGTATCTTCAGACTGAGCCTGAAGAATTGGAGCTACAGGGTCATATCAGAACACCAATGACCCCTGAGCTCTTCTGCCACATGCAATTATCCAGGCACTTCTTCAATCTCCATTGCACTCAGTGAGAAATGTGGGGATGTCCCAACTTTCCTCATCCAGGAGGCCAGGAAGATATACTACCCCAAATGTAGTCAAGTTCACACACTTCAAAACCAGGCTCCTGGTTCTGGTCACTGCATCCTTAGTTTCAAACCACATATGCTGTTAGATGTGATCTAATTGAGGGGCCATGGTTCTTTCCAACAACTTATTTCCTGACCATTGAGTCATGTCATAACTCCCAATTTAACTATTCTGTGATTAATTCTTGTTAAAAGCTCTAGGAAGAAGAAACCAGGTTTGCACAGTGTCACCAGGAAGTCAGGTAGTACTTGGCTGAACAGTCACATCTTTTCCCACTGTCCTACTGTCCATGTGCTTCTCAAATGTCTGCCAGAGACCAATCTACATTGAAGAACAGAGGAGCCACCAGTGGAAAAAAGGGCTTTTGAGAGCATGCAGGAAAATGCCCTCAATGTACAGAGAAGCAAGCCAGCCCTGAGGGCCTTTGTCTACCATCTTGCACAACCAGCTGGGGCACAGCTATATTGAATCAATGTTCCCTGACTCCTGGTACATGTTTATCATTTATTCAACTGAAAATGTTTTCACCACAAATTACATTGGGATCCTAGCTCCAAAGACAGTTTATTGACCCTTAACTATACAATAATCTAGTTTCTATAATATGACAATGCAGTCACAAGTATATTCTCTCACCTGGGAAGTTAACCACATGATCTGCTAGACTCAAATAATCCTAAAGAAATAGAAATCACAGGGATGGGTCACCTAAAAATATTTAAAAATGCCAACCCACCCCACCCTCCACCTGAAGACTCCAAGAGTTTCCATCCTGTGAATGGGAAAGATTTTATGTGACCACATAAACCAGATGCTGCACATGTAGTAAATTTTATCTTCCTTTGAAAGAACTATGGAGTCATTGTGTCTTTCAGGTATCAAGCTGTGGCCTGTGCCCTTTTTCTCTCACAGTCAAGCATGCTACTTTCTGTTGATCAGCCCTAATTTATAACTGAGCTTCAGTCTGGCTACCTCTGAGTCTTCTTCCAGTTTTGGTGGAGGATAACCAAGAGGAGAGGCTACTTCCCACCATCCAAGATTCAGCACAACTTCACCAGGAATAGAGCTGAGTAGGAGCAAGTGACACAGTTTAAGGGGGCAAAGGTCTGGACCATTCAATGGCCAAACTTGTGCAAAGGAAACAGGATTCCAAGGAGGACTGGTCTTGTTGGAAAGGGATAAGAGACAACAGAATTCTTTCCCTAACCAAAATTCCTCTATGCATACTCTGGTTTTTCTATTTTTGGTAAGATATTTAAATTTTCCAGATTATTTTCATACTAGCTAAAACCTAGAGGAAACTAAATATTCAAGAGGAGCAATATGACTTAATCAATTGTTACCTTGTTCCACAACTCTTATACAGACTTAAGAATGGCAGTTAAAAATATGGTGGTTTATGTAACTCAGAAAACACTCAAATGTAAAGAAAAATAGAAAGTTGCATGCACGATGAGATTACTACTGTGCCATCTGATGATGTACTTGCTGAGCAAAAGGTCTCAAGCATTCAATATAGTACTGCTAGTAAACTTGTGGGGTAGTGTGCAGAAATATAGAGATATGATACCTGATTAGGCTCACTGTCCCCACTTAGAGCCTCAGAGCTGCCTGGGACACCCAACTCTCTCCTACAAACCCTACACACCTGCCACTGGGAACTAATAATAGGAGCTGATCTATGTGTGCCTCATCTGTCCTGCCCCATGGAAGGTCCCATGCTAAGAATAATGGCACTGGATATTGTGGAATCCAAGTCATCTTGAGGGTTTTCCCCTAAATATTCAGAATGAAAATGAAGATCTCCATGGGACTGAGTGTGTCAATGTTGTCTGGGCATTGAGCCCTGACCCTGACCTCACAGATTTTACCATCCAGGGTGAATATTTACAAGTGAACCTTTGGCTTCTGGCTTGTCCTCTAGCATTGTAAGGGAATTTGAGGGTTCCAAACTATGCTGCCAGCCACTACTGCAGTTCTCTAAGTCTTTTTCTCTCTCTCCCTGCTGCCTGAATCCCCTCAGCACAACTCCACAAGAAAGTTCCTTCATCAGCACTGTTGAAGGTTATGTGTTGATATGCTCCTTGTTACCACTATAATGAAACTAGAGCCTTGGTCCCTTAATGTCATTACTACTTGTTAAGGGTGAAAATTGCACTGGCTAGAAAATCCTAGGACACTTTGGGCCATGTCAGACATGCTCAAGAATCTGTACAGCCTTCAACTCAGCACCTAGTCCAATGTGCCCAGAAGGAAGTACTGCAAAATTAAACTTTATTTAGCCAAGAGGGTTCTGACCTCAAGTTGTGACTCCCAGAGGAACATGGCACGCAATGACTGGGAGGATTTTGGGCATATTTGTTACCAGTCTCAATTTGGCTTAGCAAGGGAAATGGTCTTTCAGAAAATGGTCTTAGTTAGGGAAGTGGCCCATTCCTCATATCAAGACCTTAGGACCAGGCCTGGCGACCATTAGCTTACACTTCATGGGAGAATTTGGGGCTCCTGGTCCCAACATGTTGCATTTTCTGTTGTAACTCTTGTCTCTATTCCCTCTTCTTACCCACATCCATTTTTCTCATCCTCATGGGCATGACAGCTGTGTACTGAGCATCCATGAAATCCTGTGTATGTTCCTTAAACTTCCTTGTCAATCTTTCAAGATAAACATTTTTTTAAATTTCACAAATGGAGCAATGTGTCCTCTGACAGTCATATAATATCCTGACATGGCCTGGTTCACTCACATAATGTCCTCATTATAATCTCTTACACTCACATAATACCTTCACTGTGTCCTGCTACAATAATATGCTACATTACTCTTCCCTCTGACATTCACATGATATTCTTACTTGGGCCTCTGACACTCACATAATACCCTCACCAAGGCCTATCATACAGAGCATTTTCACTGACTTCTGACACTCAACTAATGCTCTCATTGGGACCTCTCACTCTCATATATCATCCTCAAGTTGACATATGACACTCACTTAATACCCTACTGTGGCTTTTGACATTCACATAATATCCTCACTTGGCCTCTGACTCCCACAAATTATCCTCATTCTTATGTTGACGTTCATACAATATCAACCCTGTGACATTGAGAGTCACATAATATTATGTCCCCTGTGAATGACAAAATGTACTCACTATGGCATCTGATGCTCTCAAATATACTTAAAATGTTCACATATATTCATACATTTATTCAGAATAGCCCGACATTAACAGATTTTCCTAACTGTGGCCTCTGACGTTTAAAAAATATCTTCTCATTTACAAAATGTCTTTCGCATATTACACTCACTGTCACATGAGTTCCTCACATAATACACTCAGTGTGGCATCAAACACTCATATAATACCATGATGTGGCCTCTAACACAGAATGTCCTCAATCGGTCTCTGACACTTAAATAATTCCTTCATTGTTACCTCTGACACATTATATCCCCATTGTGACCTCAGACACTCACATAATACCAATATTTTGGCTTCCTACCCATATATTATACACAATGAGGTCTTTAATCTTACATAAAACCTTCAATGTGGCCTATGACACTGATGTAATATCCTCACCTGGTGTCTGACACTGACATATCATTCTGAATATTATACTCACATAATACAATCACTGTGAACACTGACTCTCATAAAATTTGCTCACTGTTATCTCTGATACTCACATATTACCATACTGGAATTTCTGATATAAAAGTATCAAAGTGATCTATAAAACACAAAATATCCTCTCCCTCCCTGCTGCCTAAACCCCCTCAGCAACTTGCCCTCTGACACTGACATAATAGTCTCACTGTGACATCTGATCTTCACATATACTCTGTGACCTCTGACACATAATTACCTCAGTATGACCACACTCACATAATACCCTCAGTGTGACCTCAGGCACTAAAATAATACCCTAAGTATAACCATTGCCACTGAAAAAATACCCTAATGTAAACTCTGATCCTCAAAAAATTCACTCACTGTGATTTCTCACACTCATATAATGCCCTCAGTGTAACCTCAGATACTAATATAACACCTGCATATGCTGTCTGACACATAATACCAAAAATATGCCCTCTGACACTCAGAATATTCTCATTGGGGCTTCTGACACTCACCTAATGCCTTCACTGTGCCTATTGTCCATCATATATTGCCTTCATTATGCCCTCTGACAATTACAAATTATCCTCAAATTGCAGTCTCACAATATTTTCACCAGACCTCTGACATTATATAATTTACTCACTGTGACTCAAACACTCCTATAATACTTTCATATGGTCTCTGGCATTCACATAATATCCTCATTTGTCCTCTGAAACTGACATAATATCTTTACACTTCTTGTGTTGCTTACATAACACCCTTACTGTGGACACTTATGACACAAAAAATTCTCGCTATGACCTCTAGCACTCACATATTATTGTCACATACCGTCTGTCACCCACAAAATATCCTCACTGTGGCCTCTGACGTCAACACAGGAAAGTCAATATGATCTCATACATATAGTAGTCTCTTTTGGCCACTGACATGCACATAATACCCTCATTTTATCCTGTGCCATTCATATAATATCTTCACTTGGCTGCTGACACTCATAATACACTACTGTGTTCTCTGATGTTCATGTAACACCCTCATTCTGACCTCTGACACTGACATAATACCATCACAGTGATATGTCTCACTCATATTATTTCTTTAGTGTGACCTGAGACACAAATCTGATATCCACAATGTGTCCTCTAATTGACATGAGATCCTCACTGTGGCATATGATGCTCATACATTTATCTCAGAGTGACCTCAGAATGTACATAATACACTCACAGCACCCCCTGACACATATTCTACCTGGGGCATCTGACACTGCAAAGAAACCCTCACTGTGGCTTCTGACACTAACATAAATACCTCTTTCTTGTCTCTGACACTTATATAATAGCATTACATTGGCCTCTGACACTATTAAAATAACTCACTGGGCTCTGATGCTACATAATATCTTAGCTTGGCCTCTTAAACTAACAATATACTCACTGTGACAGTGAGCACTCATTTACTATCCTCACTGTGCCCTATGACACTGACAAAATACCCTATTTTGTCCTCTTACATTCATTTAATAATATGAATATGACCTCTGACATTCAAATATTATTCTCAATTTGGCCTCTCCTCTGATACACACATAGAACCCACACTGTTGCCTGTGACACAAATTATATCCTCACTTGATCTCTGATGTTTGTATCATAACATCCATGTTACCTCTGACATTCACAAAATGTTCTCAATTGACCTGTAACTCTAACAAAATAACCTCATTATAACCTGTTAGTGTCATAAAATAGTCACAATATGGTGCCTGATGTTGAAAATATTTTTCCATTATATCATCTGACATATAATATCCTCACTTTTCCTGTGTCACATAACACTCTGTGTGATTTTGATACTCATATATTACGCCCACTGTGAACATTCATACTGAAATGATACCCTTACTGAGAACTTTGACACTGACTTAATTTCCTGTGTGACCTTAGATTATATCATAAGTGTGACCACTGACACATAATACACTCACTGAGACCTGTGATGCTTACATAATACCCTCATCATGACTTATGGTTCTCACATTATAACCTCATTGTGACCTCTGAAGCTGATATAATATCCTCACTGTAGTCTCACACCACATAACCTCAGACATAACCTCTCTGGGACTTATGACACTTACAATACTCTCATTGTGACCTCTGACACTCATAAAATAACCTCACTGTGACCTCTGATTGAGATATAATATCCTTTCTGTGACTTCTGACTCTCACATGATTCCCTCAAAATGCACTCTGATATATAACACCTTCACTTTGTTTTTTGACACTCAAATCTTATTCTCAATTTGCCCTGTCATTCACAAAATACCTCACTGTGAACTCTGACACTCAGGTATGTACCTTGTTTTAGCAATGCTGCTCACCAAATACCCACATGGTGACCTCTGAAGGTCATATTTTGCAAACAAAATAGCATCTTACACTCACATAATAAGCCAATAGTGACCTCTGACAATGAAAACATATCCTTCTTATGACCTATGTCACTCAAAAAAATACCTTCAGTGTGACTTCAGGTACAATTATGATACTTTTGCTGTGGCCTCTGAAACTGATATAACAACGTCACTTTTTTCTCTGATACTCATATCTCCTCATAGTGGCTTCTGAAACTCACATAAAACCCTAATGGTGACATAACAACCTCACTGTGACCACAGAAACTGACATAATATAATTATTGCTTCCTATGATACTCACTTTACCTCCCTATGGCATGTGACACTCAAAGAATATCTTCACTATGACTCTGATAGTCACAAAACAGCCTGACTTGACTTCTGACACTGAACAATAACCTCATTCTGACATTTCACACTCACAAAATAATCTCATTGTCACTGTGACATTCAAAAATATCCTCACTTTACCTTTGACACTAATGTCATACTCTCAATGTGACATTTGACACATTAAACCCTCACTCTGATCTCTGTAACAATTGTCCTCCATTGACCACTATCTCTGATATGATACCCTCATCTAATGTCTCACCCTCATATTACCCTCAAAGTGACCTCTAACACTTACTTATTATCCTGTGATCTATGACACCCATAAAATATACACACTGTGGCCTCTGATGGACACATAATACTCTCCTTTGACCTCTAACTTTGAAATATTATCCTCAGTGTGTCCTCTTTTACTCACGTTATAACCTCAGTGTGACCTCTCTCACACACATAATAAACTTACATGTCCTGAGTCACTCACAGAATACCCTCAATGTGTCCTTTGACTCTCACAAAATTCTCATCCTGAGCCCTGTGACACTCAAATAATATTCTCATTGTTCTTTTGTAGAAACTGACATAATACTTCTGTGGCCACTCATACTCACATTATATCCTCACTGTGATCTTTGGCACTCACATTATTTTTTGAAATGACTTTGGACACTTTAATTTATCTTTATAAGTCTCTCTTATACTTACCTAATTTTCTAACTTGTTAGGTGACACTCACATGATATCCTCACTTGAGTCTGATAGTCACATACTATCCTCACATGACCTCTGACATAATGTCCTCACTGTGTCCTTTTATAATCACAATGTAACCTCACTGGGACCTCTCTTACTTATGTAATACCATGACTTTGGATTATGACACTCACTAAATATCCTCACTTGACCTCTGACACTAATTTAACTTTCTCACTTTGACAACTGACACTCAAATAATAACCTCACTGTGATCTCAGACACTCATGCAATCAATTTGACCTCTGACACAGACATTTATCCTTAATCTGTCTCTAACACATAATATCATTAATGCTACCTCTGACACATAATAACTATACCGTGACCACTGGCACTCACATAATACCATCACTGTACCCTCTGACACTCACATAAATCCGCAATTTTGGTCTCAACAATTTCATAATACAGACATTTTGACCTCAGACAGACTAATACCACTCTGGTCTCTGTCACTCACATAATGTCATACTGTGTTCTCTGAAAGTCAAATAAATATTTTCACTGGGTCTTCTGACACACATAAAATATTCTCAATTTGACCTCTGACATTGACATAATACCCTCATTTTGATATCTGAAACTGATATAATATCCTCTCTGTGAATTCTTGCACTCATAATGTCATCATTTTGGTCTCTGATACTAACATAGTATCCTCATTCTAACCTATGATACTCACATAATACCCACAGATTGGCATCTGATAATCACATATTACATTCAATGCGACTTTTCATGCACAAGATACATTTTTGTGACCTGAGACCCTCATATCATGCTTGCAGTGTAGCCTCTGACACTCATAAAATATTCCCAAGTGGTGTCTGATATTCATATAATAAATTCAATCTGGCCTCTTACCCTCACGTAATAATCTAACTGTGCCCTCTGTCACTCATTTAATATACTCACTTTTGTCCCTCACATATTACTCACATAATATCCTCACTTGGTATCTGACAGTCACAAAATGTCATCAATATTACCTTGACACTCATATAATACCCTCAATGTGGCCTCTAATACTCACCAAATACCTTCAATGTGGGCTTATACACTCACATAATATAATTGTCACCTCTGACACTCACATAATACAATCACTAAGGTCCAAGACAGTCACTGTGACTTGGGTCACTCATAATATTCTCATGCTGGCACATGATGTGACAAAATATCCTCACTCTGGCCACTGATACCCACAAAATTTCCACAGCATTGTCCCTGTGATTGACAGTATGTCCCATCTCTAACCTCTTACACTCATACAATATTCTTCCTGGGACATCTGCCTTTCACATACCATCCTAATTTGGTTTTGACACTCATATAATACCATACCATCCCTTTGGCCACTAGCACTTACAAAATATACACAATTAAAACTCTGACATTTACTTAATACCCTCCCTCTGACCTCTAAAACTCACAAAATACCATTACAGAGGCCTCTGACATTCATATAACAGCCTTACTGTGGCCTCTTGTATTAATATAATTCCCTCACTGTGGCCAATAAGATTTACATAATTCCCTTACTGGTGCCTCTGACACTCACATAATACTATCACTCTTACTACTGATACATAATATTCTTAATGTGACCACTGTGACCACTGTCATTTATTGAGTACATTACCTGTACATTCTCTGACATTCAATAAATGTAGTGTGGCATCTAACACTGATATAGTGTCATCAGTGTGGCCTCAAACATTTATATAAAATTCTTACTGTGCCTTTTGACACACAATATACTCACTATGTTCTTTGATTCTCACAAAATATCCTGGGTCCTCTGACACTCATATAATACACTCACTATTGCCATGACAATCACATAATATCTTCCCTTGGTCTGACTCCAAACCCCCCCCAGACTGTTTCCTTGATATTAACATAAAACCCTGATTGTGGCCTCTGACACTCACATATAAACCTCCATGTGGCCTCTCACTCTCACATAAAATCTTCACTGTGACCTCTGAAACTCACAAAATAACATGTGGCCTTTCACACTCACATAATTCCCTCACTTTGGACTCTGACACTTACATAATATCATTATTAATAATCATATGCACATAATGTTCATACTCTAACCTCTGACTCTTACATAATACTCTTCATCTGGTCTCTGACACACATAAAATATCCTCCATGTGGCCTCTTAAACTCACATTACACCCTCATTATAAAATCTAACACCCAAATGAAGTCCTTATCTGGCCTCTGACATTCATATAATATCCTTACTATAGCCTTAGGTTCTCACATAATATTCTTACTCTGACCACTAACCTTGACAATCTGTCCTCACTGTAGCCACTGAAATCCAGATATTACCCTTATTTTGGCCTCTGACACATAATGTCTTCACTCTGGCAGATCACATTCACATAATATCTTTAATCTGCCTACCAACACTCACATAATAACTTCACAATGCTCTGACACTCTGGTAATTACCTCATTATAGCCAATGACACAGAATATTCTTATGTGGTCTTTGACAATTATCCTCATCTGGTCCCTTTAACATAATATTCTCCCTTGACCTCTAGCACTCACATAATATCTTCACTGTGGCCTAAAATACTCACAAAGTATTTACCCTGTGGACTATCACATTCATATATATCCTCACTTGACCACTTTTTAAAAAAAATTTTAAATTTATTTTTTAAAGGTTAATATGTAAATTACAGAAAAAAATAAATATACAAGCAAAGAACAAAGTTATTAATTTGCATACAGCTTACTTGTACATGCCTTCCAGGTCATGAGTACACATAAATAAAATCACATTTTATGTAATTGAGATCATTGTGAGTGTCATGCTTTTCCACACATGAATATTCACCAAAACAAAATCTAATACCAACCTCATTTGACCACTTATATTCACATAATATCATAATTCTGACATGAGAAACTCACATAAATACCCTCACTCTGGCCTCTGACACTCATATAATATTTACACTTCACTTCTGACACTAACATAATATCCTCACTGTGGAACTTGTCACTCACATAATATCCTTAGAATGCACTGTGTAATAACTTTAGTATTAACATAATATTCATACATTAGAATTTATAACTAATATATTAATTGTCCTTTGATTTTTAAAGCCAACATATTATCAATCATTTTACATCCATAACTAATATTTTCCCCAACTCATTTCAAAATTATGTAATACAGAATCTGTGGCCTCTTAAACTCATATAAAAACTGTCCTTTGATACTGTGTTTATGGTTTACTGTTAGAATACTTGCCTAGCACAAGTGAGGCACTGTGTTCAATCCTGAGCAACACATAAAAAATAAATAAATAAAATTGAGAACTTAAAAAGAATTCTGTTATTTTTTAAACTGTCCTTTGTTTTTTCTATACTTAAATTATATTCATACTATACCATTAAAACTGCTATAATCACTAGTCTCTGGTTGTACATACTAACATGCTTTCCATTCTATAAAATCTAAAACTAACAGAATAGCTGTCTGGCTTGATACCCTTATTATGAATGTGATAAATTTGTTGTACCCTCTAAAACTAATAGCTGCCATGTGGTCTTTAATGCTAAAGAAATAGTCTTAATAGTCCACATTAAACTACTATAGTAGATTAACTGGGACTGTAAAGATTATTATAATACCTATAGTGAACATCTAAAACACATATAATAGTTCCTCTGTTGAATTCAATAATAATACAATATTCCTATTATGGCTGTTCCACATCCTTTTTTTAACAGTATTTTCAAACAATAGCATGGAAAACAATGCAAGAAACTGTTCTGTCCTTTAATATTAATATAATTTGTTTGATATTACAATGTTAGAAATGGATATCAGAGCCATTCACAGCACTCAAATATTAATATAATATCCAAACTAGAGTATCAAATACAAATATAGAAGCTGTGCTGTGGACTCTAAATTTAATGAATTATTCATAGCCTAACATCTAAAATGAATATACTGGCTCTACTCTACCTTGAAATACTAATATGACATTCATATTTTCACCTAAACCAATGAAATATTTGTCCTGTAGCCTTTAATGTTACTATATGTCATCTTTACCATAAACCCTGAAACCAATATAATAACTTACTTCTGGATTTTGATATTTATTTAGTATCCATTATTTAACACCTAAGACAATAAACAGGTGTTCTTTAGCATTTAACATTAGCATATTTATATTATACAACCTTATGCTAATAAAATATCTGCATTTTTGGTATTAAATAATTTTTATGAGTTATCATTAAAATTAATGTATTAACTATCATGTTGATTTTAGTTGACTCAAGCATACTTGAGTTTCTAAACATTACCTAATGGTTTATTTCTGGTTTTTAATACTAATATGATATTAATACTTTGACATATTAAACTGATATGCTAGCTGCCTTTTAACATTGATGTATTATTCATACTATAGGAAGTACAACTAATATAATAATGGCCCTAAGGTTTTAATACTATTACATTATCCATAGTATACCATTTAATATTAACAAAATAGTTTCTATAGACCTTAGATATTAATAGAAGAGGTGTGCAATAATATCCATAACAAATATAATAATTTTAAATAGTCTATTATGCAAAAATAATATCATAATAAAACACCTCAAGATAATGCAATATCTGTCCTTAGTTATTAATAGTAATACCAATACTACACCATTCAGAAGTGATATAATACTTGTCCTGTGGATAGAATCCATACTATTATAAAATTCTCATGACTAGGGCTGCTCTTTCTGAGCTTCACTAGCAGCGAGCAGAGAGGTAAAACAGAGCATTAACTTTAACCAGGTTGCAAGTTCACAACAGGCTCCATTAGAAACAAACCATGCCCAGTAACTGAAAGAGTTCAGAAGGCAGCTGATCAAGCCACATAAAAAGCTTCATCTTTGTCCCACTTCTCTGGGAGGAACATGTCACCAAAAATGCAACTGCAATGAAACATCCTTCAGTCATACACAGGGTTCCATGCCACTTGGGATTTGACACTTCAGATCTGAGTTGCAGTCTTGCACCTGAGACAAACCAGGTGGACCTTAAGTTCCATGGTCTCTTTGTTAGGATCACCATATCCTGAGTACACAGGTGCAGATGTGAGGACATGAGGAAGAACATAAGTAGCCTGGACTTCCTTGCTGCTCCTTGCTAACATAAGACCAGTGGGCAAAGTCTGTGGGCTGTGTTTCAGGGTGTCTCAATATCACACTGACATTGATTATTCTCACCTTCACACACTGTTCCTTTGGTCACTGTATTTGCCTAATTAGGATTTCAGTAGGGAAGCTCTGGTCATAATATATCACTTTAAAATTTTAATTTTCTCTATGTTAGTCTAGCTGTCAGAAAAATCATTATTTTAAATGAATGCATGTTTTTGTGATTTTTCTATTGAGAGTTTGGCACACTTCACCTTTGTCTTGGATACTCTTCTTAGAAAGGGAATAGTAAAGCCCCCAGAGCTTGTTGCTTCAGTATTTGGACCTGGTAATGCTGTGCTTCAGAGTGTGAAAGTCAAGACTGGGACAACTGGATACAAAACCATGTTGAGGATATTGGTAGAAAGATGTATTAGAGGCAAGGGACTAACACTCAGGTAGGCTTTATTGATATACTTGTTCATGGAACTTCTTTGTTAAGACAGTGAATCTGTTTCCAGTGGAATCAAATCCCTCTGGAACCCAGGATTTATCACCCCTTTTCTGTGATTTATTTTTTCTCCTATATTGGAGAATTAAGCAACAATTCCAGCAAATCAATTTTTAGGCATTTTCCAAGAGTGGTCAATGAAAAGAAATTATCACTAGTTGGTCTTGTTAGCTTAAAGGCTTTTTACAGTGACTTGGAAACTGACTGAACTTCTCCTCATTCCACAGTCCTATCAGGCCTGCCAAAACTCATACAGGGATTTTTCTTCTTCCTGGAGAATCTTAGTGGATAGGGCATGTTATCACATAACGCCATAATGTCATAAGATGAATACCTACAGGAGCAGGAGATAAGAGGGGAGAATTTTCCATGAATTTGATTTTTTCCAGCTTAAAAAACAGGGACTGTTCCGTTTTTTCCAATTCACTGGTGCCTCAAGGCTTACCAAATGCAAAACAATTCAGAGTTCCAGGTCTTCTTTGTGGTGACCCTCCCCACTTGTTGTTCCACAGTAAATTTCAAGGAACACAGAAGCATTCAGCAATGCCCTATCCTGAGAGCCCTCCTACAGAGATGATTGCACATATGAGTATTGATATTCAAGTTTTTTCAAGTCAGTAGTCTCTCATCAGACTATCACCTTTGTGGAAAGGTAATGAGAAACCAATAAGTTCTGTGTACACAAGCAAGATGGTTCTAATCCTTTAATATGGTTTGCTAAATTTGATGTTTCTTAACAGAAGAGAAGGAGATCAGTTTCTTGTGTTCATTGAAAAGTGGGTACAGAGCACTCAGTGATCCTGCATTAGATTATCAGTATCCCCTGAAGAGAGTGTTTACATAGTCATTTTCCATTTTTCCAAACTGAATTGTCAGTCCTTCTCTCCACTCCAGTAAGCTTAGCTATTGAATAAATATTGACTTCTGAGTTGGTTATTTTTTATTTTACTGGGGACTTCTTTCCAAATTTTACGTTAGAATAATAGAAAGGAACTGTGTTCAACAACACATAAAAAGAAGTAACCTGCTGTGACCTTGAAAGCAGCAATGCAGACATTCCCTCAAGAAATAGAGAAAGAGAATTCCACTCCCATGGTTATGACCTTGGTATTGAACAAAGTTTTGGTGATTTCACACCATCATTTTATGTTGATAAAAATTGCATTCATGAATATCATAACCAAAATATTTTCATCTATGTGAGGCTTTTGGAAATGGAAACAGAAATACCATTTCCTTGCTATTTAATGGGATCCCTGGAACTTTTCCAGCTGCCACACACAATTTTCCAAAAAAATTACTGGAATTATAGTAGTACCACTGCTACAGGAGTAAGGAGACAAGGAAATAAGACTGATGACTACATGTTGGAAGTGAAATACCATGGTTCTTGCCAATTTATTTTTCTTTGAAACCAGATGCTGATTTGGATTCACTTAGAAAAGCTACAGGTTTTGGACAATAGATTTCTCTGGTGCCAGTGATCACTTGAAGTGCACCCACATCATACAAGGAGAAAAAAATATTGAAACAATTTTAAATTTTAAAGGAAGCATTGGAAGGTCTATGGCACAGGGAGCCTATCTCTGAAAATCAGTCATGACAAACTTCCAGTGGGGCAGAGTGGAAACAGGGACAAGGTAAAAGTTGATTTTCCCTCTTTCACTGTTAAACTCACATCATGGTAGATTTGTATGTCATCCCTTGTCACTCTCGTTTCTGTGTTGTGTTTTCTGTATATTGGTGCATTACAGACATATGATTCAAACATTAGGGTTCCCAAGGAGTACATATATAAATGGTGTTATACACCTGATGACAACTTCAAAAGCATATACTAGAATAATCCCAGTGAAAAAAATGGCAAAAGTATTCAGACTCTGTAAGGCATAATGACTGCTTCAGGACCACCCATATGGCAAGAAGGAGTAAATGGGTATGATTCAAACTGTCTTTCCAAACCAGGTGAGTTGGTGCACCTGGGACTGTCTGGGGACCATATCCGGGGTGTGTTGTTGTAACCATGTCCACTTGAGTATATGTCAAGGAAGATGGGAAGAACCTGCATCTCAGTGGGCCATCAGAACCATCTTTTGTGAGAAAGAGCTTTAGGTATGGAGTCCCCAAGGAAGTGACCTCACTTCCTTGTCCTTAGAACACACAGAACTTGGAACCATAGTAGCTAGGCACCCACATTCCAGATAAACTCCCATTCTGCTTGCTTGTGTTGAGACAGCAAGTTCAGAGCCATGAGTTGCCTACTCATCTTTGGATGTACATTTCTCAGAAAAGTCCCTAGTACATGCCTTCCTCAAGATTGGAAGCATTGTGTCAATGTTGGAACCAACAACTTTGGTGATATCTCCTAAGAAGACCAGAGGTGAAAAAGGACAGGCCATTGGAAGTGAGTAGAGTCTAGTCCTCCACTCAGATTCCCATTGAGATAGCACCAGACCTCAGAAGTTTTTGTCTATATGTGTTCATATTTGTGTCTCATATTTGTGACTCATTGAATTTGATGTTGATTAAGCTGTGATACTATCCTTCAAAAGAGTGCCATCTTACATCATTCCCTCCACACCTAAGAGAGACATAACTACATATATAAGTGAGTACAAACTAGTACTTCACAAGCCCTAGTAACTTTACGTCTTAGCAAGTCTTCTCTAAACACCTTAGAGAGCATTTCTACTTACCTCAGAGAGCCTGTAATACACACCTCAGAGAACACTTTTGACTCACCACAGAGACACTTCCTATACACTGCCTATAGCCTTTTTGTTCTCTTAAGTGAACACTTACACTCTCATGAATAAACCTTCCTACACACCTCATAAAGTCCTTCTATACTCTTCAAAGGGCCCTCCCTGCATGTCTGACAGCCCTCCCTACATAAAAATGAGAATCCACCTAACACCACAGAGAATCTTTCCTTCACATCTCAAACTCACTTCCCTACACGTCTGAGTAACGAACCCCTACTAATACCAAGAGCTTTTTCTACACACCTCAAATTCCCATTCATATGCCCCATAGGGACACTGCCTCCACACTTTGCTGAGCAACACTTATACAATTTAGAAAGCCCCACCTATACACCCCAGAGAGTACTCCTTATAAATTCCAGTGACATGTTAATGCAAACCTCAGAAGTCCCATGCTACAAAAATCACACCCTACTTCACAACTCCGATAAAACTTACTACTCCCCAAAATATCCTCTCTACTCACCTCTGAATGTTGGCCTGACACACCTCAGAGAAGACTCTGGATACACTGTTGAGTGGCCTTCCTAAACAATGTAGGGATTCCCCCTATTATTATTATACTCAAAAAATACTCCCATTGCATCTCATTGTGTTCTACTTAGTCATATCAGATACATTTTATTATTCATTTCTGAGGGCCCTAACTACACAACAGAGAGCACTCCTATGCAGACAAAAGTCCTTCTACACCCCTCCTAGATTCCTTTTGTCCACTTCATAGAGGCCTCCCTACACACTTCAAATCATCTGCAGTACAAATCTCAGAGAACCTTCCTTTCACACTTCAGTAAACACTTCCTACACACATGGTAGTCATGTCTCCACATAGCTCACAGTCCTACCTACTCATATCAAGTGCCTTTCTATGGAATTTAGAGGGCTATCCATACACACCTTAGACATATTTCATATGCACACTTTTTATCAATCACTGTATTAATGTTGGGACCAGAGAACCGTTGCTACACACCACACACATGCCTCTACAAACTTCTGAATGTCATACTTTCACTATTCAGATGGCTCTGTTGCACACCTCATAGAGTCCGCTTTTCAAACTTCAGGTGGCCTCATTTATCTCAGAGTTCTCTCCTTACCTCCATAGACATCCACAAATACACATCTCAGTTAATTCTTAATTTTTACCAATGAGCTCCCACCTTATACACCTCATTCAACAGTCCTCCCTACAAATCTCAGAGACGCTCCCATACAAACCTCAGAATGCCCTTTCAACAAACCTTTAAAAACCCTACCTTCACATCTCCTGTAGCCCTCAAACTAACCAAAAAGTCCTCCATATTTACCTCCTAGTGTCAAAATTACAAACCTAGAAGAATCCCATTGATACTCTTCTGAGTGTCCTACCAAAACACCTCACAGTTTCTCTCTTCTATTCTCAAATATTTCTCTCACCACACCAGAGTTTATTCTTGCTACTCATATCAGAGCTCTCACTATTCATTGCAGAAATCCCTCCCTACATAACTGAGATAGCATTTCTACTATGTCAAACAGGCCTCCTATGCCCCTCATAGATCATTATGCCCACCTAATATAGAGTTCCCTACACAATTCTGAGAGCCCTCCAAACACATCTCAGAGTGCTATCCCTCTGAATTTCAATTAGCCCTCACTACACACCTGCATGGGCAAAAGCCATTTTTCACACCTCATAGATAGCTTCTGCACATCTACTTCTCTAAACACCTCAGAAAGCCCACACAACAAACCTCTGAGTGCCCACACAACAAACCTCAGAGAGCTCTTCCCTTCCTACACACCATACAGTCAACTTCCTCCACATCTCAGAAAGCTGTCCACACTCAATCAACCACCCTTGCTACACTACAGAGGGCCATCCATTCACACCATAGAAGCACATACTACACACATCATTTATCAATCCCTACAGAACTGGGAGAGCAGTTGCCATATACAACACACCACCTCTCCAGACTACTTTTAAAATTCAGAGGACTCTGTTCACACTCATAGAGCCCTTCTTTCAAAACTCAGTTTGTCCTCCTTATTCATATCAGAATTCTCAACTTACTCACCTTAGAAATTTATATTTACACCCCTCAGAGAGTACATGCCTCTCACCAAAAAAGAAGTTCCCTAAACACCCTATTTAACTATCATGTCTACAAATCTCAGAGAGGTTTCCATACAAACCTCAGAATACCATTTCATCATACCTCAAACTTCAAAAACACTACCTGTGCATCTCAGGTAGCCTGCACTACTCACCTAAAAGCCCTCTCTATTCACTGGAGAAGGACAAAACTACAAAACTCGGAGAGTCCTTTTGATACTCCATTGAATGCCCTCCCAAAACACCTCAGAGATTCTCTACACTATCTTCAAAGGATCCTCCCTTCAAACTTTAGTATGTACTTCATACTCAAATCAAAGATATCACACTATTCACTTCAGAGGGTCTTCCCTACACAACTGAGACGGCATTTCTCCTTAGATGTAAAACCCTCTTACACCCCTCATAGATTCTTCTGTATGACTGATAGGGACCACCTACACACCCCTGAGAGAATTTCCTTCACATATCAGTTTGGATCTCTATGCATTTCAATGAGTCCTCACCGAACACCTCAGGGAACCTACACAACAAAGCTCAGAGAGCCCTCCAAACTTATCTCAGTGAATCCTACCTACCCACCAAAGAGATACTGCACTTCACACCCCATAATGCCTCCCTTTCTATATGAATTTGTCCCCATATTCATCTTATAGAATTCTCTCTGCTCACCTCAAATGGTTCTCTGAGCACAATTCACTAGAGTTCTTTTTACTCATTTCAGTAAACACTCTGTATAGACCTGTGTGGGCCCTTTCACCCAGTCAAATTTGGACCTCCCACACATGTCTAATAGCCCTCTGACATGTCATAGAGTTCTCCTACACACCTCATAGTCTACTCTACACAGCTCAAAGAGCATGCACTACTAACCTCACAGAGCCCTCCCTAAAAATGTTAGAGTATCCTCCATGCACATATATAAAAAACACTCCCTAAAATCATCAATGGGCCCTCCCTACATACATCAGAGAGACCTCCTATGCAATGAAGAAAATCAAGAGAACCTTTCTTCCACACCTAAAGCACACCTCCTTACACATATAAGTAAGCCCTCCCTATTTAAATCAAGAGCCCTTCATACACATTAAAAAGTGCCATACATACACAACTTAGGGATGCTTCCTCAACATGTTTTTGAGCTACACCTAAACAATAAAGCTCTCCTTATACAAAGAGTACTCCTTAGAGATTCTAGAGAAATGTTAATTCAAACCTCAGAATGCCTTTGCTAAACACCTTAGCAAACACTACCTACATATCTCAGATAGACCTCAGTACACAAGAAAAATACTCCCAAATTACTTTTGAGTACTGTACCTACAAAATTCAAAGACCACTTGTGATACTCCTTGGATTGGCTTCCCTAAACTGCATTGATATCCCCTCTATTATCCTCAAAGAACACTCCCATCACACCTCAGTGTATTCTTCCTATTCATATCAAATGGATCTTACTATTAACTTCAAAAGGCCCTTGTACACAAACCAGAGAGCACTTCTACACAGACAAAAGTTATTTATACCCACAGAGATTTCTACTGCACACCTGATACCTCCCAACATATATTAGAACACCTAAACTACAAACCTCAGGGGGACTTGTGTCCATACCTTAGAGCACCCTAAGTACACACATTATAGACTCCTCCCTATATAACTGAAAAGACAACTCTGCTCAAAACAGATGCCCTTACACATCAGAGGGCCTTCCAAACACATTTCAGAAATACTTCCCACACACCTTATTAAGCAATTCCTGCACATCTCAGAGAATTGTCACAAAACACCACACACCACTTTTCTGCACTTCTAACAATGACGTACTTTCAAAATTTAGTGGGCCTGTAACACACTTCACAGAGCTCTCCTTTCAAACCTCAGTAAATCCACCCAATTCATTCCTACACAACTTGGGAGTTCTTAATACTCACCTAAGTACATCATCCCTCTACACCCCAATCAAGAGTCCTCCCTACCAATCTCAGAGAGACTTTCATACAAACCTTAGAATACCCTTTAAACAAACCTCAAAAAACTCTACCTGTACATCTACTATGTAACTCTCACTACCCAGCAAAATTCCCTCCCTATTCACCTCCAGTCACCATAAGTACAAACTTCAGATATTCCTTTAAGTGCCCTCCTAAAATGCCTCCAATTCCATCAACTATCCTCCACAAACACTCCCATCACTCCTGAGTGTGTTCTCCCTACTCATATTAGATATATCTCACTGTTGCCTTGAGAGGACCTTCCCTACACAACTGAGATAGCCTTTCTAATTAGTCATAAACCCTTCCTACACCTTTCATATATCCCTCTGCACACCCTAATAGGAACCTATCTAGATACCTCTGAAAGCCATCCCTGCACATATCAGTGTTCTGTCCCTATGTATTTCAATGACTCCTCCTTTTACACCTCAAATAAACTACACTACAAATCTCACAGAGCCCTTCCTACTTATATTGGGGAGTCCTACCTACACATTATATAGATCACCCAATCAACAACTCATTGGTCCCTCATTTCTATGTCATTTTTGTCCTCCATACTTACCTCACAGAGCTCTCACTGCTCACTTTAAATGGCTTTCCGAACACAATTTTTTTATACTTATGTGAGTATGCATTCCATATGCACCTGGGTGAACCATCAAACCCTCCTTAGAGTGCCCTCCCACACACATCTAAGAGACCTCTGACACACATAACATAACCCTGATACACTCCTCATATAGTCCTCTTTACTCATCTCACAAAACACAAGTCTGAAAGCCATTTATTCAGCAATTAGAGTACCCTCAATACACATTAAAGAAATTCTTCCCTACTCAACTCAAGAGCAGTCCCTACAAGCCACACAGAGTCATTCCTACATACTTCAGTGTGTACAAACTATACTGCTTTAGAAGCCCTCTCTCCTAACTATACTTCTTAAGCACACTCTATGCAGCAGAGGGTCTATTTATGCTCTTTTGAGAGCCCTCAATATACACCACAGAGAAGCCTTTCAACTCATAACATAGGCATTTTCTATACACAACAAATGCTATCCCTGGTCCTGACCCTAACACTTACCCTAAGCCCAACCATAACCCTCAACTCTTAGTGCCCTCCTATCCATGTCAGTTTGTCCTCTCCTCTCAATTCAATGAGCTCTCACTACTCACATCAAACAACCCCCTGGAAACAACTACTGATCTCTTTCTATACTTCACAGAGCTCCAAACTTATGTAACTCCATAAGCCCTCCCAAATCACCTCTGGGATCCTTCCCAGAATCATAAAGAGCACTCAGACAAACATCATGAAATCCTCCTAAATACCTCATCAAGTTCACACTACACAGACCAGAGGACACTCACTACAAATATCAAGGAACCCACCCTGTAAACATCAGAGAGCATTGTTGACACATGAAAAAGCCTTCACTACTCATATTGCAATCTGTACCTACACATTTCATTGAGAAAACCCTACAGAACTAAGTGAATACACACCACACTCCTTTCAAGTCCTACATATTCACCTCATCAAACCCTAACCAAACATCTCAGATTGACCTCGCTGGTCATCAAAGAGCCCTCCCTACTTACTTCCAAAGGCTATACTTAGACACCTGAGAGTTCTCATGATTTATTTTGACTGGCCTCCCTAAACACCACAGAGATTCCCTCTACTAACCTCAAGGAAAACTCCCATCACAACTTGCTGTTCTCTTTACTCATATCGTATGCACCTCTGTGAGCTTTTCCAACTAACAACCGTGGGCCCTCCCACATACATAAAGGAGCCCTCCCACACCCTTCAGAAGGCCCTTTATACATGCGTTAGAGAGAACTCATTACACAATGAAAAGAAGCCACTTTTCCACCTCAGAGAACCTTTCCTACTCACAACAAGCACACTTCCCTACACATTTAAGTAATCCCTCCCGAATTAAATCAAGAGACCTTCTTACACATTTGAAAATGCTGTGCTGTACATACTCACTTTAGGGACACGTCCTCCACACTTCTTTGAGAAACACCCAAACAATTCAGAAAGCCCTCCTTATTCTCCACACCAATTGATAAATCAATCCCCTGATGTGCTGTGCTAAGCTGGCTCCCATTCCCTCTCAACCTTCAGGACCCCCATCCTGTCCTGCAGCATGTAACTTACTACACCTTTATGCAAGCCTTTTGCTATGAAGAGGCTCAACAATGTAAACACTCATCAGGCATATTGCTTTGGACTGGTGTATCCTCTGGGTCTAATACAGGTATTGGCAAAAAATGCCCCAACAAAGGGTTCCAAACCATGTGCTGGACCCTCCACCCTCCAGTAGGATGAGTGATGGGGGCAGAGTGCAAGACTGGGCACAAAACTGAACGTTCAAAAGGTTATACAAACGTTAATGGGTCCCAGCCCTTTCCCTGTCTATCACCCCTTAGCCCTGCCTGAATTGAAGGGAGAACTTGGTCTTGACCCGGAAACTCAAAATCTGCTACAAGCTACCTTTTTACTCTTGACCACACCAATCCTCCTCTGGCCAGTAACTGTTGGCTCTGCCTCCATAATGGACCCCTTCAAGCTACCGCTGTCCCATTAAATGAATCCTCAAACTTTACATCTGACTGCTACATATTTCCACCCAATTCATAGGTATTTCTTCCTTTCTCCAATTCTTCTCAGGTAAACTGTTACCTTCCCACATCTCAGTCTAATAATTCTTAGAATATGGGAACCCTTAACCCCTTGATGTGTGCACAGAACATTACCATTGATCACTCAGAAAAGCCTATATGCATCCCAAATGGAACACTCTTTTTCTGCGGAGACCTTGCATCTAATGTTCTCCCCAGTAACTGGACAGGGCTATGTGCACTTACACTCTTATTTCCAGACATCACTATCCTCCCCAACAATCAATCTTTACCCATACCATCGATGGAACATTTTAATCCTCAAACCAAAAGAGCTATTCAGGCCCTTCCCCTGCTCTTAGGATTACGGGTAGCCACTGGGGTGGGAGCCAGAGTTTCTGGCCTAAGCACCTCTCTTACCCTATATAATAAACTTTCACAACAATTAATATATAATATGCAATCAGTGGCTAGTACAATCTTAGCCCTACAGGCACAATTGGATTACCTTGCAGCAGTGGTCCTACAACATGGGAAAGGATTAGACTTACTAACTCCCAGGGAAGGAGGGTTTTGCTTGTTTCTTCAGGAGGAATGCTGCTTTTATGCCAATCGGTCCGGAATTGTCCATGACAAGATCAAACAACTGCAAGAAAATCTGGAAAAATGGTGTTCCGAGCTTCAATCTAGCTTCTTCTGGATGAGCTTACATGGCTGGCTCCCTTACTTACTTCCCTTGCTTGCCCCTTTTCCTTCTCCTTATGACATTTTCCTTTGGCCCTGCATTTTCAATAAAGTCATACAGTTCATACAGAAATGTTTGGAGGCAGTACAATTAATGAATTTCCAAGTAAAATACCAATGGCTAGCCACTGGTTATGAGGGAGCATATGATGATGTTGCAAGGTTGACCCCCAGACACACCTTGAGTGAATGACAAGTAAGATCCCAGGTGCACTGGGACAACCTATGACAGGCTCTTGATGAGTCTCCCCTGCTGAGCTGTTGAGGTGCTGTGGAGTATTCAGAGATTGGTAAGATCTCTAAAGAGGAGACAACCTAAGACAGAATCTCCACTTTCCAACTGGCTCCAGGGGGGGCTAATAAAACAAAAAGGGGGAATTATAGGGGATGCACCCTATAATGGTGGCTGCACCCACATGGCAACCTCTTCCTCATACGTGGCAATGCCTTACCCACCAACAGTTTACCCAGACTTCCTTGTACTGCCGCTGTCCCCTGGAAACTGAAAAATGTGTTCTTACCCAGCAACCAGTTATGTGTAACTCCCTGATTGGCCTGCTTATCTCCAATCCCTAAGGCCTTACATACGCCTGACCCATACAATAAAGTTGAGATTCCTGCTGTGCCTCCTGCACTGACAGACCTCTAGGCTCTGATGTGTTTCCTTTGCCGCTGACACTCATCATCCTGCTCGGACTGGTATTCTCCTCAGGCAGGCCCTGAGGAAGTACATCAGACCTTGTTGCCCAACAGGGAGCAACACTGATGGGATTAACTGAGTGGTAACTGAAAGGAGGAAGAGTGTTAGTGGAGAAGTTGTTTCATTGGAGGCACGTGTTTGTTGTAAATATTGTTCATCTGGTATGTGAGTGACTCTTTCTGCTTCATTCATATTAGCCATTTCCCTGCACCATGCATTTCTGCCATTATTTTTAACCTCATCTCAATGCCCAAAGAATAGACTAGCTTTCTATGGATTGAGATCTCTGAAACTGTGAACTCTCCAATAAAATTTTTCTTCTTTCTAATTGGTCTAGTCAAGACGTTTAGTCACAATGGAGAAAAAAAACTGATATAAACACAGTCATACCCCTTTTCATAGGACTGTTCACATAAAGTACAAAGAAGGCACACTGAAAACACATTATATAAAGGTAAATGCACATGCTCCAAAATTAATGTTTGTGACTATGTGTATATACACTGAATCAGAATGTTTCTGACATTGACTAACCACAAAATATTGACTCCCCAGCCTTGAATACACAGTAAAAGCAACATTTAGGGCATTCTCATAACATTTTCTGCCAGTTTTCTAAGCAAGGGAGTCTTGCTAAAGTCATTTTGAGACTGCATAAATGGGACAGAGTTTTAGTAGTAAAGTTTATGAATTCTAACAGCCGTGCTTGTCTAACTGAACTATTGCTCTTCCTATCCAGATCTCTAAGGACAGACACATAATGGTCCCTTTCTTTGGATCCTGTATTTCCCATATTTTATATGTGACTCTGATTCACTCCCCCAACCTCCTTATCTTTGATGATTTTTTTGACTTATTAGGTGCACCACCAGGAGTGTCCCCTATTCCAATGGCTAAAGAAAGTTACCTTGTGTCTTGATCCACATGGTCCACCAACTGTCTTAACCAGTGTAACCGAACTCCCAGGTCCAGCCAGGGGTGAAGGGGGATTGGAAAATATTCACAGACACAGACCTTGAAGATTAAGCTGGGATCAGGTGGACCTTGCTCTCTGATGGAGATGCAGATATAAAAAGATATGCCAGCAATCTTTCTTTATATGTCTCATTTTCAGGTAAAAGACAATGCAACCATTATTCTTTGGATTTAAGAAAGTCACATAAACTAGGACATCCTATGCTTTTCTGTAGTATCAAGCCATGGTTGAAAAGTGCAATGTTATTATATTTGTGTAGCTCTCAAGAAATTTCTTCGTTAAAATTTACTATAATCTAGGCAGGAACTGGAGAAGTGCAGCTGGTGAAATATTGTGATTGCCTAGGATAAGAATCCCTTCCTTCCCCAGAGCTGTGTGCCTGAGATCAAGGTCCTAGCTGATAAAACTCTTGAAGAGAGTTTGCTCATAAAGGGCATTGCCACAGCACCTCAGCATCCTCTGCCCTTTCATAGCACCAGGAATGCCACAGCCATGAAGTCATCAGAGACCCTCAATCTCAATTGCTGCTATCCCATCCTCTGTCACCATTTTCCACACTGTGGTTCACAGGAGACAAGAAATATCAGGAGACACCCATAGTCTTCCCTCTGTCTCATAGATTGGATGCAAGGTTAAATGCCGCTTGCTGCTGATAAGCGGGAAAAATGACACATACACTTCAGAGGTTCATGAAGCAGCTTCCGCTTTATTCGGATAACACCCTCAATATATAAGCGGTCTCATGCATATGCAATTGTAACCAGATATGTCCATTCAATCCTATTAAAGGTCAAGCAATCACGAGCTCAAGTATACATGTAAGATATATCAGTCCATGCGCTAAGCGACTGAACTAATTATCATACAGCCAATAGTAAACACTTCCTGTTTTTCTCAAGGTGAATTCAGCATGCAGTTTGGCTCTCTGCCAGTCGCCATTTTGGATGCATGTGGCATAACCTTGGGCCCTGGGTCTCGCCCACCACATTTCCCCCTGTCTGTTTATAAAAGGGACCGTGCCTGTCTTAGGTTGTCCATGGCAGAGCAACATCCTTACCCGTCATTGGACAATGAGGCTCTATCCCTCATTTCCTGTCTTAGGTCGGTATGAGCTTCCCATCTTTGACTACCGGTCCAGCATATTTAACCAGACTTGGGGGGATGAGCCAGCATCAATTGTGATGAGAGCTTGGTGAATAATGGCTGTTTCTCTGTGCCAATGTATACATATTTTGTATAAACACTATATGCACAGAACAGATACAACACACAATAAACCTCCCACGGACAAAAACTCAAAACATTCTTTTCCCCATTGAACATCAGACTGGAGAAATGTGGCCAATTGTTGTAAAAATAGGAGGATATAGAATAGAAGAGTTGGTAAGGGGTATGGGATAGGGCCACGTCTTTACTATCCCCCATAGTTCACATGAGTCTCCTCGATTAACTTGGTGAGAAATCGCCAACACCATCAGTGGGAGAAGCATCCTTATCTTCTTCCTGTTTTGGGGTCTCTGTTGAGGCCTTGGCCAATCTCCCCGGCACCCAAATTGGTAATTGTGCATCCTGTGGGAAAACACAAACAGATCCTCTGATCCAGATTAATGCCGAATCCAGGCCTTTCCATTGTCCCCATAGAATGTCCTTCCAGAGCACTTGAGGTAGATGTTTTGTATTAGGCTCTGAATGATGGTCAGCAGCCGATCGACACTCAGAATCGAGATTTAAAAAAATTTAAGATGAACAAGACAACAGATAATTTGTTTTTCTGGGATCTGTATGATGCCCCTATTCCCCCTTTTTGTTTATAAATCATGTTCTTAAGGGTTAAATGGGCACACTCAACAATGCTTTGTCCAGTAGGATTATAGGGAATTTCTGTGACATGTTGAATACCAAAGGTGGAACAAAATTGTTTAAAGGCCTGGGACATATATCCAGGACCATTATCTGTTTTAATTTGTTTGGGGACACCCAGGATGGAGAAAGAGTGTAAACAGTGTGTTATTACATCTTTGGTTTTTTCTCCACTATGAGCAGAGACCATAACAAATCCTGAAAAGGTATCAATAGACACATGAATGAATTGTACTTTTCTAAATTCTGAATGAGTTACATCCATTTGCCAAATATGATTGGGCTGAAGCCCTTTTGGATTTACTCCTAATGAGGGATTAAGAATAAGTGTAGCACATTAAGCACAAAACTTGACTATGTCCCCAGCTGTTGCCTCAGTAATTTTATAGCGTGTACGTAGAGTAGAAGCATTTACATGAAATTTGGAATGAAAAGTTTTTGCATTTTTAAGAGTATTAAAGATATATGGGTCTCTGGTTACCATGTCTGTTAAATCATTGTGTAAACTTAAAGGACCTGGAAGGCCAGTATAAGCCCGAACATGCACAATAAAAAAAGGATCTTTTCTGTCCCAGATAAGCTTTTGTATGCATTGTAAATATTTAGTAATAGTGGAGGTGAGGAAAATCAACCAGTTAATTCTAAATTTTCAATAGCATTAACAATGTATTTGCAATCAGAGAATAGGTTAAAAGGCTCATGGTGGATTTTGAATACTTATATAGCTACTAATAGTTCTGTTTGTTGTGCAGATAGAGTATTAAACAGCAATGTTTCTGTAACATTATCTATAGTAATAGCACCTGTACCATTTTTTGATCCATTAGTAAATATAAGGGTAGCTCCTATAATAGGTTCTTTTCGGGTGACTTTAGGGAAAATTATAGGATGTTGACTCCAAAATTGGAGAAGAGGATCAGATGGCAAATGATTGTCAAACACAGCAGAAGTACTAGTAAAGACTATAGCCCATGAATTTGAATTATAAATAAGATATTGTATCTGATCATTAGTATAAGGAGTAGTGATTGTTGAGGGATGTGATCCAAAGGCAGAAAGGGATACTTTTAATGCCTTAAGGATTTTTTCTGCCACAGATTCAGTAAAAAAGGATAAGACCTTGTTAGGGGCAAAATTCATGTGAACCTATAGAATAGGACACTTTTGCCAAAACACTCCTGTGGGTAACTTATTTGTGGCCAAGTAATGAATGATAAAGGCTTAGCTAGGTCAATACGATCAAGATGAACCTTTTTGACAGCTGTTTCAACAAGCTTGAGAGCTGTTCAAGCCTTAGGGGTAAGCACTCGCTTAGAAAGGGGGTCAGAATCACTTTTAAGAATATCAAACAGGGGGCCCAAACTTGAGGCTGGTAAATGAAGGTAAGGTTTAATCCCATTAATATCACCCCAAAATTTTTGAAAATCATTTAAAGTTCTAAGTTTGTCTACCCAAATGGTAATTTTTATAGGTTTAACCATAGTTTGATTCATGATAGATGCCAGGAAGTTTTTGGTGTCTGTGATTTGTACTTTATTAATGGCAATATGTAAGCCCCATTTTCCAGTGACTTTAGTCAGGAATTATAACAATGCTCTAAGACAGGTTTTTCCTTATGAGCTAGGAAATATCATCCATATAATAATAGATTAAAAGTTGATGGTTTGCTAGATGTATGGGTTCAATAGCCTTGCCTACATATATTTCACACATAGGGCTATTGGCCATGCCTTGTGGGAGGATTATCCATTCATATCTTTTATTAGGAGAGCTATTATTAAGTGAAGGCACAGTAAATGTGAACCTTTTGGTGTCTGAGGGATGTAATGGAATGGAAAAGTAAGAATCTTTTATGTCAATTACAATGGAGGGCCAGTTAACTTGGATAGTAGATAAAGTAGACAATCCTAATTGAATAGGTCCCATGGGCTCCATTATAGAATTACTGCTCTTAGGTCATGTAAAAGCCTCCATTTTTCTGATTTCTTTTTTATTATAAATATTGGTGTGTTGAAAGTAGAGGTGGATGGTTTCACATGTCCGGGCTCTAGTTGTTTGTTAACCAATTACTGGGCCGCTTCTAATTTGTCTTTTGAGAGGGGCCACTGAGGGACCCGGACAGGTTTATCAGATTTCCATGTTATTTTAGTTGCTTCAGTGGCCCCTAATGAAAATCCAATCCCTTTCTATCTTGTTTTGGAGTAACTAAAATGGGTGAAGTAGGTCCTTGACTATTTTTCCCAAGACCTTTTCCCCATAAGTGTCTTTGGACTAACATCATTGGATTAGCTTTTGGATTATTGTATGGGATCTCGGATGTGAGATGTAAATCCATCTGTTCCATGATATCTCTCCCCCATAGATTTACCGGGAGATGTTCAAGAACATAAAGTTGGATGATACCACTATGACCTTCTTTATCCTTCCATTTTAATATGGCTGCACTCTTGTTAGGATTGGAAGCTATACCAAATCCCCTTAAAGTCTTATCTGCCTGTTGCAGTGGCCAGGCTTGGGCCATTCTGTAATTTTGATAATACTTTTGTCAGCCCCATTATCTAATAAGCCCTCAAAACTGTTGCCTTCTATCACTAACTTTGTCATAGGTCTATCTTTTAAACCGAATGTTAATGTGACCATATTTTGGCCAGTAGAACCTAATCCTTTTTTTTTTCCTAATAATATTCTTTGATGGATATTGATCATGGCAGATGGGTAAGACCAACAATTGTGCTATGTGATCACCCTGAGCAATTATTGCTACACCTCTTGGTGAAGAAGCAAGGATTTTTATTTCTCCTGTAATATCAGGGTCTACGATTCCAGGGACAATATTTAATCCTTTTAAAGCAGAACAAATCCTCCCCAGAACTAGTCCCACTGTTTCTTTAGGTTATGGGCCGACAACTGAAGTTGGTATTTGTTGTACTCCCATATTTGGAGTTAATACTGCTCTGGCAGAGGCACAGAGGTCCAATCCTGTGCTTCCTCTTGTTTGTCTAATTGGGGAGTCAAGGGGTAATGGGTCTGAGGCACGGACTGGATAGCCCCTTGTATTTGTGGGCCCGAGGCTGGGGGCCCTGAATCCCATTTTTTGGAGGTATATGGTTACCATCTTTGTCTCTAGTTGATTTACAGTCACTTGCCCAGTGTTTCCCTTTTTTACATCGGGGACATAGTTTTGGCACAGAACCTTGGGGGCAGTCCTTTTCATGTGTCCAAATTGTTTACATTGATAACACTGTTGGCCTGGGTGGGAGCTGGTTTTACCTCTAAGACCCTGTGCAAGGGCTGCAGCCATCACCTGACCTTGAATAAAAGTCCCACTAATATCCCTACAAGCCTTTAAGTAGGCTCCAAGGTCTTTGTTTTTCCAAGGTCTTATTGCTTCTTTACACCATTTATTTGCTTACTCATATGCAAGCTGTTTGACTAAGGGCATAGCCTGGTCCACATCTCCAAATATACATCCTGATGTTGGAATCAATCTGTCTACAAAATCAGCATAGGGCTCATTATGACCTTGAATAACTTTAGATAACTGTCCTTGAAGATTGCCAGCACCCGAAAGCATTTTCCAAGTTTTAGTGGCAGCAGCACTAATTTGTTGATATACACAGGGGTGGAAATTAATCTGATTACCTTGCCCTTCATATGGTCCTTGGCCTGTTAGCATGTTTAGATTCCATTGAGGATTGCCCACGACTGCATTACTTTGGGCAGTATGAGAACATAACTCCTGGTTAGACACCTTCCACGTGAGATATTGTCCCCCAGATAAACATGCCTTTGCTAAATTAACCCAATCAGTTGGAGTAAGATTTTAACTTGCAACATTCTCTAACAAAGAAATGGTAAATGCAGCTTGTACTCCATAGGACATAACTGCCTCTTTTAACTGGATTTCTAATTTTATATGTAATATTTGATGATATCTCTGATTGTTTTGATCTTCAAATACCTGGAATATTAGGAACACTGATCGAGATTCTACATCAGCCCACTGTCTGGGGGCCGCCCATGTGCAGCAAGTACATGCACCCCTACAACTTGGAAAAGAGAGGTGATCTGGATTATATGTGGAGGGCATGGTGCGGTAGAGGTTAAATGCCACTGAGGGAACTTCTTTTCTAGTTCTGTCTCAGATAACTCCTGTTCTTCAGAGCTACATCCCTGTTCTGAGTCTGAACATCTACTTTCTCTTTTAGAAGCTTGACTTGATTGTTCTTCTTTTACAGTTTCTGTTATCTTTTCCCCTTCTCTTAACCGTTCTTGAAATTTTGGTTTTTTGAAAGTCAGACAGAAACGAACTAATGTCCATATCACCATAAAAACAACAAACAGAAATGAAACAAGAAAAGGTAACACAAATAACACCTTACACATATTTATTTACTACAGGAAGTTGCTGTCTCTTGGGACTGCCTTTCATTACCTTTTCTCACTAGGGGAATCTTCCATTAAAACCTTAAGGCAACCATTTCTTCAAATTTTCTTCTCATTAATTATACTAGCCAAACTGTCTTCTGCTTACCTGAGTGCTCCCCGCTCCCCAAATGGGCCACCACTTTCTGCTTGCCGCCGAGCAGTGGGACAAATGACACATACACTTCAGAGTTTCGTGAAGCAGCTTCCACTTTATTCGGATAACACCATCAATATATAAGCAGTCTCATACATATGCAATTGTAACCAGATATGTCCATCCAATCCTATTAAAAGTCAAGTGATCACGAGCTCAAGCATGCATGTAAGATATATCTGTCCATGCGCTAAGCGGCTGAACTAATTATCATACAGCAAATGGTAAACATTTCCTGTTTTTCTCAAGCACATTCAGCACGCCCATTGGCTCTCTGAGAGTCGCCATCTTGTATGCATGTGGCGTGACCCTGGGCCTCGGATCTCGTCCTCCACAGTTAAACTTCTTTGGAAACACCTCACCAAACTTTGAGGAACAAATCCTAGGTTTATTCTGCACTTGAACTTGGCTTGATTACCCGTCAGGGAATGGAATAAAATGGTCTCCAAGGAAAAACATAAATTATTACCCTTCCTTATAGAAGAACTTGTTTTACAAAATAGAGGAATATGGTCAAAATGTGCTTTGTATAAATTTTCTGAGTATCATGTTCAAAATGGTATATTCCCATATATTTTGCTGCCTGTCTGATAATCTTATGTAAAGAAAGTCCCATCAGCTAATGCCAAAACTGATTCAAATGCAGATAAAATATTATGTCACTTTTAAATTGAAAAAATTTAAAAATTTAAAAATTTAAATTGCTGTAGGTCTTAAAAATTGATTTCTCTTTTTCTATACTCTGCAATTCTGTTCTTTGAGTTACTTCCACATTAAGGGCTAAAGAAAAGAATGATAAAGAAAGAAGAAAGGAAGGAAGGAAATATGGAAGAAAGAAAAAGAAAGAAAGAAAGAAAGAAAGAAAGAAAGAAAGAAAGAAAGAAAGAAAGAAAGAAAGAAAGAAAGAAAGAAAGAAAAAGAAAAAAATCTGGATCAGTCACGTGTACCAGGCCTGAGAATGTCAGGGAATTTACTAATTTCAATGCATTTTTTATTCTTTCCAGATATTCACAGTAAGGAAATATTAAAAGTATCCAATATGTACATATTGTCCTTTCAAAATGTCTCCTGAGGACTTCATGTTCTCTCATAATTTTTTCATACCTGAGCTGACTCTAATCTGATCCAGTTGTTTAATATTTCGTACTGTGTCATGTCTCAAAGCCTCTGTCTTCTTCTGAGTTCCAGGGTAATTTTGTGAATTCAGCTTTGGTCCTCCATCACTTGGTCTTGTTTTCTGTTCCTGGAGTTTCTTGCCTAATGTTTTCTTCTACTGTCTTTACTCAGAGTTCAATTATTCAAAGGTTAACACATAAATATACTGGAAAGGAAGAGATTCCTTTTGAAAAGACCTATGGATGGAGAATATATAATGGTGAAAATGAGAGTAAATCTTCCACCTTGGAGAATGAGTAGCCCACATGAACCTTTGATTTTAGTCTTCCCCATGACTGGTAGAGTCTACACCTTAAGTCTCCAACTACATAGGTCCCATGCATGTTTTCTAAAAATTTGTGACAGACTTTATTTTAATTTGTCAGTGGTTAAATATGACATTTTGTGCAATAAATATCTAAGATATTTTGCTTCATAACTGGGAATCTAAAACTATTATTTCTTTGTTTTATATCAGTTTTATGCACATGTGTGCATATCTGTTTATTCTATGTTGTATCTATATATATATATGATTTTTTTAATATATAGTGTGTATGATGCCAAAATTGGCATACATATAAAAAATAAATGTTAATAAATTTACAATAAAATGCACCCAAATGCCTTTCAGTTCACATGACTAATATTGGGTAAATAGATAAAAAGTTGTCTTTAAATTTACTTAACTATTCATTTCTCTAAGTGGTCAAGCAATCAATAAAGTGTTGATTTCTGCAAAATGGTTAAAGTTAATATCTTTTTTTTATAGAATGTGTTTTCAGCAATAAATAATGACTTAAAATATTAGGTAGGTTGATCTAAAATCTTGGATATTATGGATACCTGTCCCAGCCCGCAGGACATCAACGGGTACCTGGAGGGGGGTGCAGGGATTGAGAGAGACAAGAGACACAGGAAATGGAGACAAGACAAAGCCTGATCAAGTCTCATTTATTAGAGGAATAAACACAGTTAATATAAAGTACAAAAAACAATCAGAGGAAAGCGCGCGAAGGCAAGACTAGTTTCGCGCCAGAACTCGAATAAGGAAGTGTAATTGGCCAATCATGAAGCACCACGCAATCTAGTCTGATGCACCTGGTATAGTCTGACAGGTGTGTAAACAGGTAGAGGCACGCCCCGCCAGCATCCGGCAGGTGCCATCTTAGCTCAGCATGAGGCGAGGCAGGGGGCGTGACCATGAGTCAAGGCACGTGACCATGAGCCAAGGCCCGTGACCTATCGGCTCCAGACAGGACCCCCTTTTTTATTTTATAAGCTGGAGTGACAATCCCTCGGCAACTGCGCCTGTCTTAGGTTGTCCATGCCAGAGCAGCATCCTTACCCGTCATTGGATAATGAGGCTCTAGCCCTCATTTCCTGTCTTAGGTTGGTATGCACTCCCACAAATCTTACCCGTCATTGGCTGACCAGTTCAGCATACAGGGGTGATGGTCTATTACGATCTAATATTGATCAAATGTTGCACCATCACAATCCATCATCTCCAGCCGATGGTAATGAACCTAAATAGGTTTTGCCTGTATAGCCTCAATTTGAGCTTTGATGAAAGCCATAATCTGGTTGAATATCAAAGGACCTATAGATAAAACTAGCAGCAAGCAAAGGAGGGGACTTAAGAAGGGAAGGAGATAGGGAAGGAGTCCACTGAATCCAGTCCATAGTAGATTATCAGCCAGTGCTCATCAGCATTTTTCTAGGTCTTCTTGCAGCTGTTTGGTCTTGTCCTTAATGATTCCTGACTTGTTGGCATAGAAGCAGCACGTCTCCTGCAAAGCCAAACAAATGCCTCCCTGTTCAGCAGTTAGAAGGTCTAAACCTCTTCTAATTTGTAGGACCACTTCTGCCAAGGAATCTACCTGATCTTGAAGATCTTGTATGGTGCTTGAGAGTATCTGTACATCAGAAATCAATTGTCTGGATTATTTATTATATTGAGTAAGAGAGACCCCCAAACCAGCAGTACCTGAGGCCACTGCTGTAGTTTCCAAGACCTGCAAGTAGAGGAATGAAAATCACAGCGCATTTAGGTCGCCCTGTAATGTAGTCAATTGTTGGTATAGGGACAGGCTCATCTCCTGGAATAATGTCTACGTCTGAGAGTAAGGCAGCTAAGACACATAGTCCAGTCCAGTTGATAGGCAGTTGCATAAAAGCCTTATTACCTCCACAAATGAACACAGTGCCATTAGGGGGGCACAATGGCTGTGAAAGATTGAATGTCTCAGAACAACCACTAAAGGTTATAGTCCCTACATCTAAATCCCAGGTGTTATTATAGCCAGGTGAAAAAAAGCAAGTAGTATTGGAGTAAATGAATGGCTGTACTAGAAATGGTGGTGTCGGTAAGCAATTTCTACCAGCAAAACTGGACCAAGACGCATCAAGATTTGTTATAGTCCTATAACTTATCACTGTGAGGTCGGTAGCAGAGTTATCTCTATAATCAATTGAGATAGCTAGCGGAACAGGATATCCTTGCTGAAGGCAAAGCGAACAATCTACACTCAAGGTAGAGTTAGACCGATTAAGCAAGGCGTGAGTGGCCTCAAGGATATCATATGTGGCAGGGTCTATCTCAGAAGGTCTGTGGTTGGGTAATGCTAGTGGGTGATATAAGAGACTGGGATGCAGTTTCTCGTACCTCTGTTGAATTTTTTCATGGACTTGCTTGGCTCTATTAGAATCTTGGGGGCGTCCTCCATCAGACACATGTAGGGGTGCCATAGTAGACCAGCAAACTGTTTTCCCCACTAGGTCTGCAGGACATGAGGTAACACTTAATTTTCCAGGGTTATTAGACCAATCCCCTCCAGTTGATCCTGGATGGGACTTTATTAAGGTAGTAGTAAAATAGGTTTTGTTCCCTGAAGAACAGGTCTGAGCTGAGGAATAACAAGAGCTATGGAAGGAAGTGTGAAAGGTCATGCAGGAACAAGGTGCATATTTGCCATTAACTGAGGGAATAATCTGTGGTTTATCGATACAGTACCACAGTGTATGTGTCGTCCAAAATGCGATGTGACTGCCACAATTTATCTCTATGCGTTGTTTCGGGAGATTACTGATGTAAGACGGCTTGTAACTTGCCTCATCAGTACTCATTATAAATCCTCCCTCACACTTACATGGTTTGTTTTTGAGCTCCAGTAAATACTCACCAGCCTTAGCAGAGTCCTCAAACCCTGCATGGCTGTAGGAGAGCAGTGAACAGGCAGCCATCATCCAGAGAAGCAATGTTTTGTTCATTCCTGTGGAAGGAAAAGAAAAGACTGTCAGGGATGATTTTTATCCCTGGAGGAGGTATCTTCATTAACTTGGCATACAAGGCGCTCTGGCAGCCATCTGGCTGCATCAGCTTTTTGAGAGAAGATGCAGACTGAACCTCGACCCCAGATTAAGACTGGGTCTGGACCATGCCATGAACCCTCCAATGGATCTTTCCATTTTACCATGGCAAAATGCTTTTGAGATTCTGGGTGCCAGAAACAATCAGCGGCAGATTTCCCATGATCATCCATTTTTAAAAAATTGAGAATGAGTAAAGCATGATTGAGTAGATTACGGGGAGAACCCTTGATTGGGTACCATTCCCCCTTTTTTATTTTATCAATAGTAGTTTTAAGAGAGAGATGTGCTCTCTCGACCATTCCTTGGCCTTGAGGATTATAAGGAATTCCGGTGACATGTTGAATTTGTAATTGTTCACAAAATTTTTGGAGGGTTTTTGCTGTATATCCAGGGCCATTATCTGTTTTAATTTGTTTAGGTATGCCCAAGACTGAGAAGCAATGTAATAGATGGGCAATTACATGTTTTGTTGCTTCTCCAGCCTGAAGTGTAGCCAATACAAATCCACTAAATGAATCTATGCAAACATGAGTATATTTTAGATTACCAAATTCTAAAAAATGGGTAACATCCATTTGCCACACCATATTAGGAACAAGGCCTTTAGGATTAACTCCTAGATGTGGAACAGGTAGATGAGTAGCACATGTGGTACAGCCTTTTACTATTTGCCTTGCTTGTTCCCTAGTGATTTTATATAGTAACCTAAGAGAGCGGGCATTTAAATGATGTAGGTTATGAGTGTCTTGAGCTTGCTTAATATTATCGGAAAAAACTACTGCAACCATTTTGGTGGCTGTGTCATCAATTCTGTTGCCCTTAACTAATGGCCCCGGAAGGCCAGGGTGAGCTCTGATGTGTCCAATAAACAAAGGCTCCCCTCTATTATGGATGAATGTCTGACATTGACGGAACAATGATGCTGTTTTAGAAACATGTCTGATCTGAGAGACAGTTTCAAGGAGTGGCACTGAGTGCGCTAAGTAGGCAGTGTCTGTGTAGATATTAAGGGGTTGATTGGGAAAGGCAGATAAAACTGCAATAAGAGCCTGTAATTCAACAAGTTGGGCAGGTGTACATTTCGTCTGGAAAGTGACAGTTCTATCAAGGAAGGTGTAAGCAGCTGTTCCTCTGGATGACCCATCAGTAAAGACAACAAGAGCGTTGTATAAGGACTCGCTTCTAATCATATGAGGGAACACAAAAGGATGTAGTTTCCAAAACTGAACCAATTTATTTGGTGTAAAATGATTATCAATATCACCTGTGAATGAGGCACAAGCTATAGGCCAGGTGTCAGTATTTTGTAACAGCCAATTGACCTGAGATTGGGTGTAGGGTTGAATAATCTTATATGGCTCTATTCCAAAATATTTTCTAGAATCTTCTCTCCCCGTGATAATCAGATCAGCTACTGCATCATAATAAGGCAATAGCCCTTTTTTGGGTGAGGAAGGAAGATGAATCCACATAATAGGATTATCTTGCCAAAAAAGACCAATTGGAGTGTTGGAAGTATTAAATATAATGAGCGTTAAGGGACGAGAATAATCAATATTGGTAACAAATTGACCTGCAATAGGATCCCCCACCTTTTTAAGAGCAGCTAATGTGTCAGGAGATATAGTCCTGGATGATTGTGGATTAGGGTCTCATTTTAATATCTCAAACAATGGTTTTAACTCCCCTGTGGTTAATTTAAGATATGGTCGAAGCCAATTTATATCACCTAGAAGCTTCTGGAAGTCATTAAGTGTATTTAAATGATCTCTCCTGATTGTTGCCTTTTGATTAATAATCCTAGGCCCATTGAGCAGGAAACCTAGGTAAGTCTAAGGGTCTTGTAGCTGAACTTTTTTCTGGAGTAATTTGCAGTCCTACTGCAGTCAGCTGCTGTTTAAGTTGTGTGAGACAGAGTAATACCTGTTCTCCTGATTGTCCTACTATGAGTATATCATCCATATAATGAATAATATACATTTGTTTCCAAGAATCTCTAATAGGCTGTAAGGCATGAGCAACAAATTTTTGGCATAAGGTTGAAATATTAGCCTTTCCTTGTGGCAATACCTTCCACTGATATATTTTCATAGGTTCTCTAAAATTTATTGATGGTAGACTAAAAGCAAATCTTTTTTGATCATCTACATGTAGAGGGATAGTAAAAAAACAGTCTTCGAGGTCAATAATTACCTTATAATATCCTTGAGGGATGGCTACAGGAAATGGCAGCCCTGGTTGCAGGCTCCCATGAGCACCATAGTGACATTGACAGCCCTTAAGTCCTGTAATAATCACCATTTACCAGATTTTTTCTTAGTTACAAATATAGGAGTATTCCAAGGAGAATCACTCTCTATGATATGTTCAGCTGTTAGCTGTTCCTCCACTAACATTCAAGCAGCTTCAAGTTTTTCAGAAGTTAGCGGCCATTGATCAACCCAAACTGGTTCATCTGATCTCCAAGTTATTGGATCTGCACACAGTTGGGGTGCAGGCATGTCAGTGGCCGAAATCAAAAATTTCTCAAGCCTTTTCTGTCAATCTGTCCTACATTGGGAATGGGATGTAAAATACCATTTTCGGCCTTTCCTAGCCCTTTTCCTGGTGTATATCCCTGAGATAGCATTTGGGCAGCAACCGTTTCATTGGGGCTGCACATGATTACTTTCATCTGAGATAATAGGTCTCTTCCCCACAAATTAACAGGCAAATGAGGTATGATATAAGGCTTAATGAGACCTGTGTTGTTTTCTTTGTCTCTCCAAGTGAGGTATTTAGAACTCTGCTTTGGATTTGTACTTTGACCAATACCCCTAAGATTAGTCATAGTTTCTGTGGTAGGCCAAGAAGAAGGCCAATCCTCTTGTTTAATTATGGTCACATCTGCTCCTGTATCTATTAGACCTGTAAAGGATTTGCCATCTAGCCATAAGGTCAAAGAAGGTTTTTAATCAGTTATGTTTTGTACCCAATATACATTAGAGGATCCAAAACTTCCATTTCCTCTCCTAGGATTTTGAACTGAGTGTTTGGTTGGAAGTAATGGTAACAGTATCAGCTGTGCTATTCTTTCTCCCTGAGTAACAGTAATAATGTTGTTATCTGTTTGAGCCATGATCTTAATTTCTCCCAAGAAATCTTGATCTACAACTCCTGGAAGTACTTGTAATCCTTTCATGGTAGAACTACTTCTTCCTAAAATTAAGCCCAAATAACCTGAGGGCAATGGGCCAAAAATTCCAGTATTCAAGGCTTGAGGGCCCATGTCAGGAGATAATCCGACATGGGAGGGGAACTGAGGTCCAATCCTGCGCTCCTTGGGGTTGCTCTACTGAGGTTTGAAATGGATTGTTGTTGCTGCTGTTGGCTGGAATGAAACTGATTGCCCCATATGCTTGTTTCGGGGCCTGAGGCTGGCCCCTTCTCCTGTTTCCCTGATGTGGTGGAAGGGGATTTCCCTGATTGTCTCTTTTGGACTTGCATTCATTAGCCCAATGTTTTCCTCTCTTGCACCTAGGGCAGAGACCAGGTATTTTGGCCTCAAGAGTTTTTTGTAAATCTGACCTGCAGTCTTTGGCAAAGTGTCCGTCCTTGCCACATTTAAAACAGGCCCTTTTGTTTTTGTCTTTATTATTAAGAAATTCCCTCAATGTCTGTCCACTAAAAGCAGCTGCCATTACTAAGCCCTGTTGATAAGAAGGTCCTATATCTGAGCAAAGACGAATATATCCTGTTAAATCTGTCTTCTTTCTGTATGGTCTTATAGCAGCTTGGCATGCGGAATTGGCATTTTCATAAGCAAGTTGCTTGACATAGTCAAGACCTGCATCAGAACTGCCAAAAATATGACCAGCGGTTGTTATAAGTCTGTGAACAAAGTCAGCAAAGGGCTCATCAGGGCCTTGTTTGACTCCTGTAAGAGACATGCTGATGTCTCCCTTAACAGGCAATTTTCTCCAGGCCTTAGTGGCTGCCGCCTGTATCTGAGCATGTGCTCCAGGGTCATACTGCATCTGATTGTCTGTGGTTTCATAATCACCTACTCCAGTGAGCATATCAAAAGTCCAACCATTTCCTGCTCATTGATTTCTTTTAGCTGTCTCTTTGCAATTTTCAAAATATTCAGACTTCCAAAGCAAGAAGTCACCTCCAGTCAGGGTGGCTCTAACTAAAGTATTCCAATCCTGTGGTGTTAACCGATTTTCTGCCATAGAGTCTAAAACAGCAAGGGTGTATGCCTCTGCAGCTCCGTACTGAGAAAGAACAGTTTTTAATTCTTTTATGATAGTAAAATCAAACCCTTGTGGTGCCTCCAGGGTTGTCCCTGGTTATCCCTTGTCTCAGTAACAGGGAAAGCACTTAGCGGAGGGGGTTTTAAATCCCTGTTGATTAAGGGAACTCTTCCTCTTGGACACTGTTGTCCAGATAGAATTTGAGGGCGAATATCCCTTTTAAATCCATCAGGACTGGGCACTGATTCATTGTCTGTCTTTAATTTTTGTAACCTGGTAATCAGAGCTTGGTATTGTTCCTCTAGATTTATTTGTTCCTCCAAATGTTTATTTTTTTCTTTAAGTTCTTCCTTTGGATCTATCACCGCCATTGCCATAGGAGCAGAGTGTGTGCGATAGGGAGGTGGATATGAGAAAACAGACTGTCCTTGTTTCAGTGGGCAGTCGGGATTAGGATATTTTGAGGCTTCCTCATTTATGAGGTCCAAATCAACTTCTTCATCATCTATTTTATTCTCGTTTGAAGGGTCTTTAAAACGAGTCAATGAAGGATAAATTTTAGTTGGAGCTTCATTCTGATGTTGAGTTTTCTTTTTAACATCTGTGCTGCCTGCATCTGGAAAAGGACTTGTAACTTCGTCATCTTCACTCTCAAGGGAAATAAGATCTACCTCTCCCTTTTCCTTGGAGGGCTCTCCCTGAAGATCCTGTTTTGATGCTGCTTTTAAAATGTCCTCTGTCTGAGTAACTGCTGCTGCTATTTCAGAATTATTTGTTGTATGTTCTAAAAGTTCCTTTATGAGACTCCAGTAATCAAAAGCTGTAATAGGAACTTTATCTGGGCCAAACGTTCTATGAAAATCTCCCAAAGCATCTCCAACCCTATTCCAACTTCTTATATTAATGCTTCCTTCTTGTGAGAACCACGGACAGGAATCCTTAATAAGGTCAAAAAATTTCAAAAGATCATTACTCTTAACCTTTACTCCCCGTGTCTTTAAATCTTCTTTTAATTGCTTAACAAAAACTTTATGCTTACTTAATTCTTGTCCCATAGCTAGGCGCTACTGTACCTTTAAGAACGGCACGGCAGGCTCCTGCGGCGAACTTTCTTGAACTGACTTTCACTTTTTTTTTCTTCTCTTCGGCCGAACACTTACACTCCTTTTCCCTCGCGAAGTCCCCGGTATCCAAGGCCACACCATTGGGCGCCAATTGTCCTGGCCTGCAGGACATCAATGGGTACCTGGAGTGGGGTGCGGGGATTGAGAGAGACAGGAGACACAGGAAATGGAGACAAGACAAAGCTTGATCAAGTCTCATTTATTAGAGGATAAATAATATAATATATATTTTTATTAATAATATATATTATAAATATAAATAATATAAATAATATATATTTTTATTAATATAAAGTACAAAAACCAATCAGAGGAAAGCACGTGAAGGCAAGACTAGTCTCACGCCAGAACTCAAATAAGGAAGTGTAATTGGCCAATCAGAAGCACCACGCAATCTAGTCTGATGCACCTGGTATAGTCTGATAGGTGTATAAACAGGTAGAGGCATGCCCCGCCAGCATCCGGCAGGTGCCATCTTAGCTCAGCATGAGGTGAAGCAGGGGGCGTGACCATGAGTCAAGGCGCGTGACCATGAGCCAAGGCGCGTGACCTGCCGGCTCCGGACAGATAACATAAATTAAAATTAGATGAATTAGATTTAACAGAAGTAGAATAAGCATTTATAAAAGTACATTTTAAGGAGAAAAGTCAGTACCAACAAATCTACCATGATGGATCAATATTCATGAACCTACCCTATCAAGTTTATGTCAATAAATCTATATTGACAAATTGATATTGACTAATCAATATCAATGCATCTACACTGATATGTTGGTTTTTATAAATATACATTGAAGGGTTGATGTCAATGAATGTACCCAGAATAGTTAAAATTGATGAATCTATACAATGTGTTGATATGGATGAATTGACTACAATGAGTCAATATTGATGAATCTACATCAACAGGTAGATACTAACAAATATACCCAGAAGAGTAGATATCAACAAATATAGCCCAATGGAGTGATATCAATGAATCTACATTGATGAATTCATACCAATAAATTGATATTGATGAATCTACCCCTACAAGTTGATATCAACAAATCTCCACCAATGAAGCAATATTGAAAAATCAACCAACTCAAGTCTTTACCATCAAATCTACATAGGTTGGAGTTGATGAATGTAACCTGATGAGTTCATACCAATGAGTATACACCAAAGTATTGATATGAATAAATCTACATCAAACCATTAATATTGGTGTGTCTATTCTGATGGGTTGATATTTACAAATCTACCCTGACAGGTTGATATAAATGAATCTACACTGATGAGAAGAGTAGATATTAATGAATATACCCAAAAGAGTACACATAAATAAATATACCCCAATGGGTCAATATCAATGAACCTACATTGACACATCCATACTGACAAACCAATATTGATGAATCTATCCTATAAGTTGATATCTACATATCTCCACCAAAGAGTCAATATAAACAAATCTACACAGACACATCAATATCAACCAATGTACATGGGCTAGTCAATATTGATGAATCTACATCATCAAATTGATTTCAACAAATCAATATTGAAGGATATAATCAGTTTCATTGATATCAGAGAATCTACCATGTCTGGTTGATAATGACTAATCTACCCCAGTGGGTTGATATCAACAAAATTATACAGAATTGTGAATATCAAGGTTCTGTCATGGTGAACCAATATTGATGAATGTACCTTGTTGAGCCAATATTGACAAATCTACATTGATGTATCAATATCAACCCATCAATGTCAGCAAATCTTTCCACTGAGTTGACATCAACAAATATACCCCATAGTCAGTGTCAATGAATCTACATCAATGTGCCAATATTGACAAATAAACCCCATATAGTTAATATTGATAAATCTACACATTGATATCACCTTAATGTGGTGATATCAACAAATCTGCACCAGTGAGTAGATATTAATGGATCTGACCTGATGAGTCATAATCTATGAATCTACACTGATGGTCCAAATTTGACAAACTTACACAGTTGAACAGATATTGACAAATCTTCCCCAGTAAGTCAATATTGACATATCTACTTTGAAGAGTTGATCAGCAAATCAATATTGAACAATATACCCCCAAAAAGTTGATATAAACAAATTTACACCAATGAGTCGATATTGATGAATGTGTGCCTATGGGTCAATATCAACAAATCTATGCTGAAGGGTCCACATAGATGTTTCTTCACTAATGTGTCAATGCTGATGAATCTAAATTTGAGTCAATATTGATGAATCTGCTCTGACAGGCAGATATTGATGAATCTGCAGCTTTAAGGTGACATTGATATATTTACAACTTTGAGTCAATATCAATGAATCTAGACCAGTAGGTCAATATTAAAGAATCTACACTGATATGTTGATATTGTCTAACTTACCCAATTGAAACAATTTTGATGAATCTACCCCAATGGATAGATATGGAAGAATCTAAACCAATGATTCAATATTGATGAATCTACCCCAAAATCAATATCAACAAATCTACCCTTAGGTCAATAACAATGAATCTATTCAGAAGAGTTGATATTGATGAATATACAATGATGGTTCAATATAAATGAAGCTACATCTATGAATTAATACTGACAAATCAATATCTGATGAATCAACATGGATAGTTTAATATCAACAAATCTACACTGATGAGTCAATATAGATGAATCAACATCTACATGTCAATGTCAATGAATCTACCCCATCAAGTTGATATTGATGAATGTAACCCAATGGATTGTTATGGACATATCTACACTGAAGAGTCAACATCAGTGAATCTGCTCAAATTCATCTATATCAAAGAATCTGCACCAAAGAATCAATATCAATGAATCAACATCTATGATTGACATCTTGAATATATCCCATTAAGTTGATATTGACTGTTCTAACACAATGGGTTTGTGTGGAGTAATCTACAGAGACAAATCGATAACAATGAAGATGCACCAAAGAGTCAATATTGGCAAATATACTTCAAAGGGTCAATACAGATGAATCTACCTTGATGGATCGATATTGATTATTGTACACCAACAGGTCAATATTGATGATCTACACTGACAAGTTGATATCTACAAATCTACCCAACAGTTTGGCATCAATTTACATCCTATCATTGATAATGACAAATTGATAATGAACAATCAACTGCAACAAGTCAATATTTATAAATCTACTTGCTTGTATCAATAGTGACAAATCTACCCCAATGTGTTGATATGAACAAATCTAACCCAATGGGTCAATATTGATCAAACTATATTGATGGGTCAATGTTGACAAATGTACCTTGACAGGTCAATATTGGTGAATCTACCCCATAGGTTTAATTTTGACAAATCAACACAAATGGGTTGATATTTACAAATCTACACTGAAGAATCAATATCAAAAAATCTATCCTGATGAGTTGATATCTATGCATCTACACTCATGAGTCAATAATGATGAATCCACACAAATGAATCAATATCAACACATCAACATCAATGAATCTACCTAACAAGTTCATATTGAGGAGTCTACACTGATGTGGTGATATGGACGAATCTACCCCTAGAGTTTGATATTGATAAAACTACCCCTATGGGTGCATATCAACAATCTATGCCATCTAGTCAATATTGATGAATCAACTCAATGAGTCAAAATTGATGAGTCTACAATGGCAAGTGAATATTAATAAATCTACACCATGAATTGATTTTGACAATTCTTATCAATCAAACCAATCACATCAATGTGGATAAATCTAACCCATCGAGTTGATATCAACAAATCTATACCCATTGATTGATATAGATGAATCTACCCAAATGAGTACTTTATGTGCAGAGTGGTGAAAGGATGGAAGAGCAGTGACCGAGATTGTGGGTCTCTGATGACCTCATGACTGTGGCATGACTAGTTCTGGGTAATTTCCTGTGCAAGTGCACAGAATGTTTAGCTACTGTGATAAAAGCCTGCATGACTAGGCTCTGTGCAAGAGTTCTTTCAGCTCTAACCTTGATCTGAGTCACAAATCTTCTGGGAATAGAGGAGCTCTTAAGCTAGACAATTACAATGTTTCACCAGCTCCATGACTTCTACTACTACCCCAATGGGTTGATATGGATGAATGTGTCTTGATGATTAAATATCAATGAATCTTCCCTGGTGGATAGATATTATCAAATCCACACCAATGGGTTAATATTGATGAATACATCCAAAAGAGTTGACATTGACAAATCTACATTTTCAGGTCAATATCAAGGAATCTAAATTGACAAATCAATGTTGACATATGAACATCAACAAATCTACACTGACTGGTTAATATTGATGAATCTACCCCTAAGGGTTGATATTAATTAATCTACATCAAGTAGATAATAATAAATCTACACTGATGGGTTGATATTGATCAATCTACCACTATGTGTTGATATTGATGAATCTACAATGATGAGCAGATATTGACGAATCAACACAATTGAGTAGATATCACCAAATCTACACAATTGAGTCGGTATCAACACATACTGACATAACACACTGACGTAAGAATTTCAGTGTGAATCTACCCCTATTTTTGATATCAACAAATCTACCCTGACAAGTTGATATTGACAAATCTACCCTGTTGAGTTGATATTTATGAATATATGCCATTGAATCTGTATATACTGATCTACACTGAAAAGACAACATTGATGAATCCATTCCTTCAAGTCAATATCAACTAATCTATACTGATGGGTTGATATCAATGAATCTACCACTGATTTGATATCTATAAATCTACCCAAAGTGATTGCTATTGATGAATTTACACTGATGAGTCAATATCAACAATTCTATCTGAGGAATCAATATTAATGAGTCAACACCATCAATTTGATGTCAACAAATCTATATAATCATGTCAGTATGGATGAATCTATTCCAATGGGTCAATTTTGAAAAATCTACACTGATAGTTTGATATCAGTGAATCTACATCAATGAATCAATGTTGATGCATCAATATATGAGTCAATGTCTATAAATCCACTCCAGTCTATATTGACATATCAATATCAACATATCTACACTGATGAGTTCATATCAACAAATCTACCCAGTCCAGTCAATATCAATTAATCTCCTTGATGGATCAGTGTTGAGGAATCTATCTCAAAGAGTCAATATTGACAAATGTACCCTGAAGAGTCAATATAAATAAATCTTCACTGAAGAATAAATATTGGCAAATCTAATCCTTGAGTCTAATTTGATGAGTCTACAGTGATGTATCAAAACTGATGAATCTACACCAAAGAATCTACATATGTGATTCAATATTCATGGCTCTACCCCATAAATTCTATATCAATGAACCTACATTGTCAAATCAATAGACTCATCAATATCAAGGAATCTACACTGAAGTGTCACAATTGATGAATCTATGCTGATGAGTCAATTTTGATGAATCTATGCAGATGGGTCGATATTGATAAATCTAATGAGAAGAGTCAATATTGAACAATCTCTCTCAATGAGTTGATATAGACTAATCTATCCTGACAAGTCTATTTTGATGCATCTACACCAAAGGGTTATCAAAAAGTTTAACCCCATTGGGTGATATAGACAAATCTACCCCAATGAGTACATTTTGACAAATTGAAACAGTAAGTTAATTTTGATGAATCTAATCAGAGAGTTGATATTAATGAATCTACCCAATAGAGTTGACATTCAGGAATGAAGCCTGATGATTTACTAGGGGCAAATCTTTTCTGATGATTCAATATTGACAAATCTACAACAAATTTTTGATATTGATTAATCTATTTTGACAGGTTGATATTGATGAATGTGCACAGAAGACTCGATATTGAAGGATCTACCCTGATAGCAGCAACCTGCACAGGACAGTAACAGCAAACCTGAGAGAGGAGACCTACATCACATACCCTCTAAAAATTCCTTCTAAACACCCTAACAGTTGATGGTGCAAAGCACTGACCTGGGTGCTGTCTGTAACCATCCACGTGGGGTCTGAGCTTCTCCTCTGTCCCCTACACCTATCCACAGGTTACCTTGCTTAGCCATCTCCTTTATCCTCACTGCTTCTCCACCATGGGTTTAAATTTTTCTCTCACTCCTGGTGTGGTTCCTGGTTCACCAGGGGCCCTGAGCTGCCAGATGGGCAGCAAGGGTCCACCTGACTTCACATGTATGCACTCTCTTCACAGCACATGCACAGCTGCTGCCAGCACCAGTCCCACTAGTATGATAAAAATATTTCCTGGGTCAAACTCTCTTACTGCAGAGAAACCCACCAAGAGTGGATCTCTACACCTGGGAGCTTGGGGAGCATGCTGGTGATGGATTTTGAGACATAAGAACTTATTCACTGTCTAATTTCCTTCTGGAGAATTCTCTCCTGAAACTGAGGCCTGAATGTGCCCTTCTGGAGGCAGGGAATTCTGCCTGTTCATGCTCCCTGTCCATGGGTCTGGCTTGGTAAGGTTGTCCCTAGCAGGGCCAGGGCACACTCTCATTTAATCCTTGTCCTCCAGTCCCTTGACTGAAGGGAGCACCAAAGGCTCCAGGGAAGGAAGCAGAGGTCTCTCAGGACCCAGGTTTCCTTCAGTACCCAACAGTCAGCTGTTGTGAAGGACAGGTCTGGGTGCAGATTGGATGGAAATCTTAACCAAGAAAAGAAAACAGATTTTTCTAAGAGAATGTGCAGAAAAGAGGGGCTGGGCGGAGATGGGTAGATTGTCTGGCTTCCTGACTGCAACAGACCCTGCCATGTGCTCCTAACTTTCAGGATGCTTTGTTCTGGGAAGCAAGACCAGGCATCAGCACCACATCCACATAAGGGAAGACAAGGGAAGGTTCTTCTCTTCAGGTCTTAGGCCCAACATTCAAGTCCCTGGAGACTCCCACCCATCTGCTTTTTTAAGACTCCTGATGAAATATCCCCTTGGCCCCACCCCACACACTGGACCACCTCTCCACACATGGAACCCCCAGAAACCAACCCACGCCCATCTCTGGAGTTAATACTGCTCTGGCGTAGGCACAGAGGTCTGAACATCTACTTTCTCTTTTAGAAGCTTGGCTTGATTGTTGTTTTTTTACAGTTTCTATATCTTTTCCCCTTCTCTTAACTGTTTTTGAAATTTTGGTTTTTTGGAAATTGGATAGGAACGAACTAATGTCGTAACAACAACAACAACAACAAACAGAAACCAAACAAGGAAAGGTAACACAAATAACTTACACATATTCGTTATAGGATGTCCTTCGCTGTCTCTTGGGATAGCCTATCAATATATTCCCTCTGTAGGAGAATCTTTCATTTATATTCCCCCTCTAGCGGAATCTTCATTTAAAACCTTAAGGTAACTGTTTCTTCAAATTGGGAAAACTTCTCGTTAATTACGCTAGCAAACTGTCTTTTATTTACCTGAGGGCTCACCATTTCCCAGTCTGATCCTCGTCTGATCCCTGTACGGGTCACCGCTTACTTGTTACTGCTCCTTCTTGCCCGGGTTGCTTCAAGCGGCTCACCGCTGCTTGTTGTTCTTTCAGCCCGACCAGCAGGACAAAAGTCACATACTCTTCAGAAGTTCATGAAGCTGCTTCCGCTTTATTCAGATAACACCCTCAATATATAAGCAGTCTCATGCATAAGCAATTGTAACCATATATGTTCATCCAATCCTGTTAAAGGTCAAGCGATCACTCGCTCAAGCATACATGTAAATTATATCTGTCCATGCACTAGTCAGCTGAACTGATTATCATACAGCCAATTGTAAACACTTCCTGCCTTTCTCCAGGCATAATCAGGATGCCATTTTCTCACTGCCAGTCACCATCTTTAGATGCACATGGCGTAACCCTGGGCCCCGGGTCTCGCCCACCACACCTATCTCCCCAGCCCCATGTTCTGTTTTGATATACAGGTTTTGACCATGTTGGGTCTTCACTTTTGCTTTTGAGCAGGACAATTTTGACTAAATTTCTGATATTGAGGTGCACTCATGATTACCAGAGCAATGCTTCAGTGCTGCATATCCCAAAATGAAGTCATTTACATTGAAGATCAATGGAGTAGGTGGTGTGGTGTAAGGAAAACATTTCCTCAGGGGTCTTGTGCTGAAAAAGCTAAGAATCAGCACATGTATCATCAGCTATACATTGCAAGCAACAGGAAAGAGCCAGAATTCGGAAGGGCATTGGTTTCCTTGCAAGGGGTATTAGGGCCATTATGATGGCTGCTTACAGAATGATGTGGCACTGACTATCTCATGTATCTGTACAGTATGTTGAAGCTGAAGAAATGTCCTGGAATTTGGGCATAGAACTTAAACAATGACCATTTTGTTAGTGTCTCTTCACTGAAGTTGGTTTTCAGCACCAACACCCTTCTGCATTTCATGCCCCCCAATGGTCCTGACTCTTCCTTTGGGAGTATTCAGCTTTGAAGCTTTGTTCCATTCTCTTTTCAGCATGATATATTTGGCATTCTTCCCTGTGAAATTATGTTCATCGTGCCAACAGCAGGCTCTTGTTTCATCCACTGGCTTGTGGTCTGCATCTTTCAGGGGCTGGTGATAGGACCCTTGGCCCTGTTCTGGAGGGACTTGTGCCACAGAGGAACTAGCCTGGTCAAAGGAATGAACCCTTGATTGAACAGATTAGCCAGATATTTCTGCATCTGAAGGTGAGTTGAAGGACCTCTGAAAAATTCATGGCAGGAAAATTTCTGAGTGCAGCCAAGCTGTAAGGCAGCAGCCAAGGTGCTTGGCCCTGGCAGGTGGAGTGAGCACAGAACACCTCTTTTTGCAGACAGCTCCCTCCTGTCTTCCATTCAACACGCTGAGTGAATGAATGACTCCCTGGTCTCCTCATGAGCCATCACAGTAGTCATTCACCTCCACTTGGAAGACCACTTCCCTTTTCTTCTTTAGATTTACTGACAGTGTCTAACTGAGTTGCTAAGCCTTTCCCTAATTTAGCAAAAAAGTTTTTGCCCAAGAGAAACATCTTCCTCTACCTCACCTGTAGGGGTACCAGGCTAGCTCATGTGCAGGTAAGCACCATGGAGTCAAAACCTCCAGACTCCTGGAGTTGGGTGGAAAGAGGCTGGTGGTGTGCAGTCTGCAAACTCATTTATTGCAGGAACATGCCTTCATTTTATAAGTTTCTTGCTCAGTCAGTATTTTCCATGGGAGATCAGACCACCAGTCTCCTATACAGTATTTCTTGGTAAAACTAGGTCAACTTGGGTCAGTTTATACATTCCCAGGTCAGAGAAGTGGAATGTTCCTCTCTGCAAGTTTACACACTTTAGACATTATCTGCTGTGAGCCAAGAACTAGGATTTCTCCCAACATTGCATCACATTTAATTGAAGAAAAACTAAAAATTCTTCCAATGAAGAATAGTGGCAGCACAGATACATATAAAGATTCCTGATGTTTCCACACATAGAGTCAGACTCACTGGAATATGGCCACATGATGAAAAGAGAAGCTTGGGGAGACTCAATGGAGACTCAGCCCAGACAGCCTGCTCCCAGATAAAACTCAGAAATACTGGCTAATAGAATGAGAAAATCATCCACAGGAGGAAGAGTCCACAGTTGTGGCAGGGAAACCTGACTGAATGGAAGATAAAAATTCCCCTTCTTGTCAGCTGAGGAGAATCCCTCTAAACCAGTTAGTCAATGGAGAAAATCAGTGGACCACAAGCCATGCATGTTGGTCAAGTTCAGTGGCGATCTGACACTGAGACCTCACCACTGCCTAGGCACATCACATAGAGGAAACTACACTCCTAAAGGACCCACCCCTAAGAGGGGATCCTTCTAAATGCATGCAAACCTTCAGCCTATTAACACAAACAACACGAGAAGACAATAAGTCCTCTCCCAAATTTTTATAGTTCCCCAATAACTGTATCCAAGGAATCTTTTTTTCTAACATCCACTAAGGAAATGAACTGGAAAATTATTGATTGTACCCTAACCACAAAGGTTATATTCTACAAGGTTACTCTTTGGATAAAGGTTAGATGTAAGACTCATTTGAGACTATTTTATGCTTCAACATAGACAATAATTTCAAGAGATGATGGAAGTTTTAACCTTGTCATTAATCACTGGTACTGTGAAATTAAAATTTTGCATCATTGGGAATAACCATTCTTGGACATAAATGAGATCAATGGCAATCCGAGTTACATATGTTCATAATTTTAACTGTTTATTCTTGAGTCTTATAGTTAATGTTTTTATCAGTGAGGTTTTACCAATGAAAACACAAACAATATTCAGAAAAAATGCTTCAATTACTAGAATAAAAGTACGTTTAGTTTGCCATGATTTCCAATGTTATTTTCAGACTCATTAGATTGCCTTAGATCTAAATATTAATTTATGACATTTTGATTTTTAAAGAGTTTTGCAAAAGATCATTTCATTTAAACTAATTTACATTCTGGATGTGAGGAAAAGAGGATGAAACCATGAATTCAAATTCCCATGTTTACATACCAGTGACTGTTTATTTTCAGTGCCACTTAGCCCTTCCTCCTCTTCCTCTGATGTTACATCTAACAGTAGTTCATTCACAAATGGATAGTTTACTTAAGTTACTTAGTACTCCTGGAAAGAGTAACAGTCTATTAAATTAAAAACTAATAATAGGCTTTATACTAGATCATCATTTACTTTAGAAACTATCTTATTGTGCTGTGTGTGTTTTTGTGTGCTTGTGGGTGTACATGTGTGTGTATTCATGTTTTGTGATTTTATCCAGGGACTTTTGCAACCTTAGCAATTACTCTACCAATGAGTGGTATTGACAAATCTATTGTACTTTGAGAAAGAGTCACTCTAATTTGTTCGGGGTGTCATAAGTCTTGCCATTCACCCATCTCAGCCACCTAAGAAACTATGTTTATGTGTGACCAACTATACCAAGCAAATATTTACTACTCTATGCATGCTTTTCCTGATGGATAACTTCAAAATTCATCAGGGAAAAACTACATGTCAACAGGTTTAATGCATAAAAATAACTCAAAATTTATCCTTCCAGAAAAATTAAAATTCCCCAAAATAAATTTTTAAAAATACCTGCAAAGTATCCAAATCATAGTTTGCTATTCTCTTCTTCTAATAATAACTTTTCAACATGCTATGTTCATCAATATTAACTTCCTAATGACTGATACTTCTTACTCATTTGTCAATGAATACCTTCATATCTAAAATGTTTTTTCCACTATTCTGACAAATTAATTTTCTTCTTTTAGAAGGCAAATGATTTGTTCAGTCTTTCAGGACTATTGCTATCTTTCCTGATGTAGTGCTTTCCTCTTGGGGCCACCTTAGTAACCCAGCAACTATTCTTCTTGGGACCTAACAAGTTGACCTGTAAAAAATTTCTGTACAAATCTAATCCATTTGCTCCCAGATTGTTGGGGATGTTTTTTATATCACCTCGGTGTCAAGAGTTCTAATTACTTGAACCAATAACTGAGTAAGTTGTTGGTAAGTGATATTTGAGAAAGAAAGTGCCTTTACTGAAGGTTGATATGAAGAGAGGGTTAAAGAGTAAGATTATTAGCCAGAGGCAGGTAATGGAAAGAACAGGAAAGACTGTAGCATGACACAGAGAAAAGCCCCAAGTTGACCCATATTTGTATGACCATATGGATGGGTGAGGAGTAATGACAGAGGACAGCACAGACAGGAAAAGAGTAGAGGCTGATGGCTGCATATGCAGTATAGCTAGACCAATATCAATGCTGTGTGTGGTACACATGAGGGCCTTTGTGTGAATATAGATGAATGACGAGAAGACAACTGTGCAGTGTGACATTCATGCAGGTCTGAATGGAGGGAGTGTTTCCAGAAATACAGAGAATAGACAATTTTCAGTGACCTGTATATAATGAAGTTTAATTAAATAAAGTTTAAGAAGTTGGGCCAGGTGAAATGCTTCCTCTGTTTCCTTTGCATTTCTTTCCAGACTTACCAGCTCATTTCACCTTCCTGTAATTTATTCAAAAGCAATTTGGAGAGATTTGGTCTTGATTCATTTTATATTACATTCTTTAGATTATTCCTACTACAATTTCTTCCCTAATCAGTAGTTGTATCTTTTCTTTCTAAGCATATTAAACAGGTTTTACTTAAAGGTAATAATACAGACTTCTCCCGGCAGGAAGAAGGGGCCATGGCTGATGTTCTAAAAGTCCCAAGAAATGAGCTCACCCTACATCTTTTATAGGTTAATTTCTCTTTTGTTCTCCAGTTCTTTCCCCCCATTATCTCTCCTTCCTGTCTACGAGACTAGGCCTGGTTTTTCATTAAGTGAGAAGCCATGGGCAGGGGGAGGGCCAAGGTGATTCAGCCAGGCAAGGGCCCAGGGGGCATTAATTAGCAGCTCCTTTTTTGCAGCCCTTGATAAAGGCAGGTAAATTTGGTAATCAATGGGCTCTGGTGATCCTTGACATTCCATTCTTCCAGGGGCAGTCTCCAACTTCCAGAGGCAGATGGCTTCATGGCTTCATTTCCTGGAATTGACCCGATTCCTTATTTCTACACTAACTACCTGTCCTTAATTCTGACTTCATTCCCCCCTTTTGCTTTAGTAACTCCTAACTGCTTGTTAAAGAAATGAAAGGGGGCGTCAGTCATTCTGGCTGCTTCAAAGCTGAAAGGGGACAGCAAGGGGCAAGCAGTTTGGAGTTCCTTTTTTAAAAAATCGGGTCAATCACAGGGTCCAAGGAAGAAGTCTGGTTGGAGAAGAGCAGGTTGTAAAGTCATCTGGGGGTGGGTGCTTCTATGATAGAAGAACAAAAAGACATGAGTACTGAAATGAGATTAATACAAAGTAAATGTTGCAGCATCTGAAACATGCCACTGAGTATCATGAAAATGACAGAAGTCAATCTCTCACCAGGAGGTGGAAGAACTGAGAAATTGTTCCCATAACTAGGCCTAGCAAAGGCTGGACAGGACAAGGCCTTTATTTGGGGACTTTAACATTGTCCAGGTTATCAGGAATGTAAACAAAACATTTAACTCTTAATGTCATTGATGTCCCCAGAAAATATAGTTAAGCTACTTAATGTCATCTGATTTTGTAAAATATCCCTTTATTGGTATAACCTGTGTTTAGTAGAGATCTCTATAGTTCTTTTACTTAGGGCTAGATAATCATATGAGCAAACATAGATTAAGTCTACCTGTGTAGCTTAGAAAGGTCTTCAACTGACTAAAAATTTCTGACTCTGGAGGTTTCTCTTGATAGTTGTTGGGCACATTTGCTAAAGAATCTTTCTTTCATTTATAGCTTCCAGTCTTTATTCTAGTGGGCTAATACAAGTGTACACCTTAAGTTACATTTAACTCTTATTTCCTTTAAATGCCCAAGAATGGCTATATTTTGGTTTTAGCTGTTTTGATGAGTATCTAAGATCAAGCTGGTCAAATTGACCTGGTTCCTGTCTTGTTAAAGAGTCAGCTGAGTTCCCACAGGGGTCACTCATAGAGAACTTAAGAGCGGCTTCCTAGTTTCACCAGTGACTTTGGTTAGGCAGGGTCTCCTTGATGAGGTGGCTTCCTTTGGAAGCGTGAAAGGATGTCTCCCTTTTTCCATGACCCTCCTCTGCAGCAGATTAACTGAGTGATTTTTCATCCTCTAGTCTCAACAATCTGCCTGATCAGGAGATTGTGTGACCCAGAGTTGCAATGCTCCTTAGAGAAGTTCTCTTATTCCCTGGGTTCAGGCTGACTTTAAGGGCAAGACCCAAATATGGACTTTTCTTGACCTCTGTATTTAACTCCAATCTCTAAGTTTGATTTTAATCATCCGGCAAGACTGGGCTTTAACTTCAATGTCCAAAACTTTACAGTTGTTTACCCTTTTATCTAATTGGAGTCTGTATTAGTACTGGAAGTTACCAGTATCTGTTCTACAGGTGATGGCTTATTATCACAAGTTACTAGGTTGTGTGTTCTTGAAGCAGCTACTTCTGCAAAACATTAACAGGTAACAGTTTTACAAAATGAAATTAGCAAGAGTAAAAACATATTTTGTTTGTATAATAGCTATCTTGAATTTTGACTAAGAACCACATTATATCCCCTATTTGAGATCACACTACTTTTACAACAAGAACAATCTTTTGACTATAACTTTAAATAAGCTGAAGTCTGGCTTATTTTGGAGCTATTCTACACACAGTGAGGAGGGAGGCAGAGCCTTATATCAGGTAAGGCATGGCTTTTTACAGATCTTAATTGTTTTAATTCTGATCTTGATCTTTGCTTCTTTCTTAAATGTCATTTTAAGAAGTTTACATATATTGTTTCCTGAGTCTATATAAACACTAGTTAAAACAATTTAACATTATATCTAAAACATGAATTAAAGAAAGCCTGAGAGCTTTTAACTTTCCTTTTGTGTGATAAAGTGGCAAAATATTTTCATGTTTCACAATATTAACCTTTACACAAATCAGACTCTAATGTTTAGAAATACATTTACATTTGAAATTCTTTATCTCAGTGTAAAAAGTAACAAATTTTACACATACCCTATTGATAGCAAGTCCTATAATAGAACACTAAATGATAGAAATAAATCCCCAATAAAATTTACTCTTTATAAGTTTAAGATTACCATTACAGACAAGTTTAATCTGGAGAATAGTAGAGCTTAATAAATTCCTTGCTTTAAAACCTTGTGTACCTGAAAAATATGAACACATTTAATACACAACTAGTGACCATTTCAAAATTACCTTGACACTTTTATCTTACCACATTTAGTTTTTAAAGAAAAATGTAGACTCTGTAACATAGTACAATAATCTAACAGTTTTTTAACCATAATTGTATAAACCCCAATTTTTAAGACTAATTGTTCTAAAGAATAAAATGTAATAGACATAAAGTTAAGAGTAAATTAGTGTTTCTAAGAAATCATTGTCATTTTACCATATAGATTAAGCTTTGGTTTATATCAGAACATTAGTATTTCACCTTAGGAAAAACCTTAAATAACTTTAACTGTCTCACATACATACAACCAACTTAGTTACACACAAACATGTTGAAACTTGCCCTTTACTTACACATAGACTTTCTTAGCACTTACTTAGATCCTCATGTATTTCATCACACAAACATTTTCTTACCCAGAAACATTTCCTTTTTCATTTTACTAAATATATTTCCATACTCAGAATCTTTTATTTTCTCTTTCCTGTTTGTTGACACCTTTTTGTTCACATTCTGAAACAACTCTTATGAAATTTCTGAATTTAGATAAATTACTCTATTTTAATAAGATTAAATATTTTGTTGTTTATAGTACTCTAATTGAAACACAGTTGAAACTTTTGGGACCCTTTGTATATAGAATTGCACTTGTTAGGACATAACTCTTAGTAACCTTGTTTTAGTTTCATGATGACACAAAGCAAGTTTAAACCCTTTTATTTACCAACCTATGAAAATACCAATAATGTTTAAGTATGATACCCCTTGGAATTTAAGGAGTTAAAAGTACTTGATGTTATTTAACAATTAGCATTTTAACTTTATAAATTAATCAGATATCTCTACAAACACATTTGAGTAATCCCATACATGTTAACTCTAATTCACTTATTCTGTAAAAACCAAGATATCAGACAAGTGTCCTGAACAGTATTTGCTGTCTCTTCCCTGTTGAAGAAAAATCCTAGAAACAATTGATATTAGACATTTTATTAATAACAATATTTTATTAGCTTGACCACCTAGAGATTTGCGAGTTATTTTCAAATACCTTTTACTTTTATTTGTTTACCCAATTTGAACCTTTTTAAATCACGTGAATTGAGAGTATCTGGATCCATTTTTAAATTTTAATTTTAGGAGCGCTCAGTTTTGATACAGACAAAACATGACATCAGACAGCATGACATACAAATAACACAAAATCAAAGGCCTTGTAACTTTATAGGTGAACCTCCATTGCAATGTAACAGATGTTCAAAAACTCTAGTTGAATAAAAAATAGAACTGATCAAAAAAAATCATGAGCTCAAAAAAAGATAAATTAAAAAAAAAAAAAACAAGAGTCCTGGAAAAATGATACAGCTGTTAATTACTTTAGTAAAGTACCATAAAATTTACTTTTGCTGGAGTTTAGGTAAGGCTCTTTTTACCTTTTATTCCTTGGGTTTGAGACCGGTCTCCTACTGAGCCTTTAAGCTTCTTTTATTTACATTTCAACGTAAGCCTTGACTGAGATCTGGAAGGATCTAACAGGTTTTAACAGAAACTTTGTGCCTAGGGCATTTTAGCCATCTCATCAGGACAGGTTGGATGTTAAAGAAAATTATGAGATGTTATTTTCCATTGCTTTTGAGAATGAAGCTACTTTGCTAAGTTCCTCACTGAGATATGCCATTGGTTATTGAGCTGCCTATGGCCTCTTATACCTTGACACTTTTCTGCTTTGTGACAAACAGGTTAAATCTTGCTTCATAGGTAAGCTGAGGACAGGAGCTTGAAGTAAGTCTCCTTCTTGATATTCCTGGGGCAGAATATTGTCCTATGGTGGCTATTTCCTGTAGTACTTAACCTGTTGATGGCATAATTAAGCTTTATTTTTTGAGATCTTATAATTCCTATCAGCTAAGAAGTTTAGGAGTTCTTTAATGGCCTTTTGATATTCCTCCTGGGTGGAGGCACATAAAGCATGTCATTTACTTACTGGAGAACAATTACAGATGTTTTATCTCTGAATTTTGTTAAGTCCTTAGCTAAGGTTTGTCCCGAACAGGTGAGGGTCATCTAAATCCTGAGGCAATACTGTCTAGGTTAGTTGAGATACAGTATCTGGTTCCTCAAAGCAAACAGAAATTGCCATTCAGAGTCTAGCATAAACAGGAAAAGTCATCTTTTAAATGTAACTTAGTAAACCAAGCAGCAGTTGGAATCCAAGATAAAAGTGTATGGATTAAGAACTACAGGGTGGGGAAAATTACTGCTTCATTATTCTAAGGTTTTGGACTAGGCAGTTTGCTTTCTAACTCCTAAAATGGGCAAATTGTATGGATTATTGCAAGGCATTAAAAGTTTCTATCAGTTTCAATGGTTTTTAATAAGTCCTTTTTCTTGCCTATATGTTCCCTTTTCTTTCTTTTTGATGTCTATTAAAAATGAAAGATGCAGTCTGAAGAAGATCATCTGAGGATTGATCAGGGCCATGTGCCAATTTTTGTAATTTCCTCTAAATATTTGGGGCTGACTCGATGATAAATTTATACTTTAATAGTAGGTGGTCCTTTATGGATTCAGGATTCAGAGTAGTGTGTTTTCTTATTGCTTTCCTAAGTCTCTCAGAGAAGATAGCAGGACTTTCCTGAAGGCTGCATAATAGATTTTTAGGCATCCTACTCATTATTCGAATCCCAGTTAGGATGGTTTCTGGGAACTGCCTGTGCTCTAGATGGTTAGTAGCATAATTTTCCAGGTGAAGTCATACCTGGCATAAATTTTGAAACATCTCAATATTTATTAGGCTCCTCCAAAAGCCTCCTTAAATTTATTTTTGTCTGTCTTAAGTTGGGAGAGTTCCCTTGATTTTCCTTCCTTAGTGGGCAATTCCTCAAGGCTTTCTCCTCTCATGGTAGAAATTATTGATGTCAACCATGGTAACATATGAAAGGCACTTTTCATTTACAATTTAGCAGTATGCAGTCTAGTGGTGAACCTGGTAATACTATTGAGAGAGAAGCTCCCTCTGAGTTAGAATTATTAGGGATGTCTCCCTAACTTTGAGCTTCCTTAGGGTCTAGAAAAACCTGTCTCTCACTACCTGCCTTTGCCAAAGTTATTTCTGGCCTTCTTTGGCAAAATGATAGGGTCCTAGTTTGCCCTGTGCTAGAGACCCTGGGAGGATTCAGACTTAAGGGCATTACTGCTTTCCTCCTGCCACTATAAGCTCCTAATTATGAAAATGATGACAAAAGTAAAACATGTGTCTTTCGCCTATCTTCTTGCCCTGTAGACTAAAGGAATCTCCGGAGGGTGGGGGGACATCTGTTGGTTGTTAGGCATATAACGCCCTTTGCCTGGAGGGTCACACGGGGGGGGGGGTTTAAATGCTTCCCTCTTGCAGCTTAAAGAGAACACCGTGAGCACATTTAAGCATGGGAACAGTAATGGGGAGGAGACTCTAGATGTCTAGACTAGTGAAGGCTAACTATGCGAACAAAGGGAACCTGGGCATTTTCATACTAATCATCCCAGGCCTTAATCCTAGAGTTTGAATTACAGTATCTGACCGGCAAGGGAAGGGGAGCATCCAGGAGGACGTGGATGTGCAGGGAGTGTTGTGCACTGTGCGGCCCATATGGAGGCAAAGGTAATTGGCTCTTTCCCATTGTCTACTGATCACTCTGGATACCCCTCAGGGCTGTCAGGAGGGGGAGTCCAGAGAAGAAACCTTTGGGGTCCACCCGAGAGTAGCCTGGGCCGAGAACCCCACAGTTGTTCCAACCCTTCCTCCACCTCCATGCATCCTGGGCAGATCAGGACGAGGGACACTGTGTACTGGTGGCAATTGTGCTCCGGGACTGGACAGAAAAGTAGGAAACAGCTTCAGCACAGTCCAACATGCCTACAGAGCAGGTGATTGGAAACTTGCCTGGGCTGGGCAACCTTTCACTCGAGTCTTAAGAATGGCAGCTGCACTAACTGCATTTAAGTAGCTGACAGGTGCCCATTTTGCCATCCAAAAATAAAGAGACAGAAAGATGCACTTCAAACAGATGTGGGGTGCATGGAGAGAGAAGCTTACTTACCTTGGCATAAATCTCAGTGGGACCTCCAAATCTGATACCGCCGTTTACCGGTGATGAGTTCTACTCCTTCTAATGTTGAAGATTGAACACTAGAGAAGCATGCCAAGGCAAGCATATTAAGCAGGTTTTATTTAAAGTTAATAATACAGACTTCTCCCAGCAGGAAGAAGGGGGCCATGGCTGATGTTCTAAAAGTCCCCAGTAGTTGTATCTGTAAATACATATATGTGGTTCCAGATATATAACCCAGGAGACCTATATGACTCAGCCTCATCCACAGCATTATTTCATTACTAACTCACTAACTAACTTATTTACTTATTTATTTCTGATATAACTTCTTGCTAAATTGCTTATGGCTTCACTCTTTGCTGAGGCTGGCCTAGAACCTGTGATCCTTTTATACCAGTCTCTGGGTTCATTGTGATTTCAGGTGTGCCATTTACTTGGACAGGAATATAATTTTGTATCTTCCTTGTTTTTGTCCTTTTCCTTTCCACAGAGATATGCTCAGAAAAAAAAAATTGTGCTTTCAGTGTATCTGGTTATGACTGAGCTAACATACAACAGTTTTTCATTTAGACTTCCTCAAGGCAGTTCCCTCCCTTGCAAATCAGAATGTGGTCCATGGATCAGGAGCATTGGAAAAACCTTTAAATGTTTTAGAAACGTGGACACAAAAGCCTGTTGAGTAAAATGTGCATTTTGAACATGGTCCCCAATATTTGAATCACTAAATTTTGAGCATTCTTGGGTATAGCTACTCTTCTACCAGTTCCTCTAATGTAACCTCCCTACTTGAAATCCTCATATTTTGTTCCCCAAACTATAGGTGTATTAGTATTCATAATTTTTCATTGAACATTTTATCAGGGTATACTTTGTTGATCATTTTAGAATAGTCCTACCTTTTTTCATTTCCAGTTTATTTTATTCTACACCATACTTTCTTTTCTAGGAAGTCAGAACCTTTCACATAGCAATAAATTATATACATCTATGGTGGATTATATGTGTTTATATTTATTTATGGCAAACCAAATATAGCCCTGCATGATGCGGCATGCATTTCTTAATTACTTTCCAATGTTGATAAATAAAAGATCTTTTGGAAATTTTTACTCTGTCTCTCAGACCAATGTTGTTACTGGAAACTCACAGTTTTTTCCTAATGCTGTGTTCTTCCACTTCCTAATGTTTAACCTGGGTTTACCTCCCATCAAAATGTGCACCCACTTCTTTTGCTTTCTTTTGTTGTCTGTGATATTTAACTTTCTTTTTCATTGTTCTCTCTTCTCATCTCCCCTTTTTTATTTACCAACTTTCCTCTGATATAAGCTATGGGAATCCATCCTTATTAGCAAAATCAGACTAGGCTGCGGCCTGATTTACAGGAACTAATAGGCACAAAAGTCTGTCCCAGATTACCCATGAAGCATGTGGTGTTGCATGCCACTGGTTCCCTGTCTATTTCTAGAATATCTCCCTTAAGAGAATGGTTTTCCTAACTCCACTGTATCCTGTCAATCACAGAAGCTCCTCCAAGTCTTAACCCTCTTTTCCTCTATATTAAAAATAATAGAGACTTGGTGAGTACCTGTTGTTGTTAGAGGCCAGAGATGGTATGGCCAGACCCATCATGCCCCTTCTCATTTAAATGGAGTATTGGCTCTTGTGTGTTTCTTCAGTACGTAAGTGTTTGGGAAATATACTGAAAAACAGTCAACATCCTCATCGAGCAGCTAACCCTTTCCTTATCCATGTGAGATGTGACAGAAAGGACATTCACACTAGGCAGACCATGAAATGGAATTCAACTCCTTTAGTGACATTCGTAGTTTAATCTGTTACTGAAACTTAATAAGATATGCCACTTATTACCATTTCACTCTTTTTCCTTTCTATATATTTATTATGTTTAATTCTTCATCTATTAGAATCTACTAGTACCCATGTTTTCAAATAAACATTATTGCCAATGTTATTTTATAAAATGTGGTTCTTAGCTTCTATAGGTCCTGTTATGCCATGTTTTCTCTTTGATATGAATCATCATAAAAATGACAAATGCATTTCTGAGGAAGACTTAGAGAGATGCCCTGGCAAAATTAATATCAATTATGAGGTGCATAAATAAAACCAAGAATCAGGAGTTGGAATGGCATCAAATTAAAAATTTTCTACACACCAATGGAAAAAAATAATAACATAGAAAGTAAGCCTACAGACTAGGGGAAGATTTTTGCCACCTTATTCTCAAATATGGGATTAACATCCAGAATACATAAAAAATTTACAGCATTTATCCCCAAATAACAAATGACCCAAGAAATAAGTGGACAAAAGAACTACATAGATACTTCTTTAAAAAAGCAATGAAATGACAATAATTATATGAAGAAATTGTTCAACATGCCTGGTAGTAAGGGAAATTCAAATCAAATGTACACTGAAACTTTACTCCAATTAGAATGTCAACTGTTAATAAATGTTAACAGGGATGCAATAAAAAGTTTCACTCATCTGTTGTTGATGGAAGTGCAAATTAGCACCATCACCCTGGAAAGCATTATACTTCAAAACAATAGTAATGGAATCACTGTATGACCCAACTATCTCAGTTACTGATACATATTCAAAATATCTAAAATAAGCATATTATATATTGGTAGAAATATAATGTATATACCAACACAATTCAACATATTCAGGCAATGTAATCAGTCTAGGTACCACTCAGCAGATTAATAAACAAACAATATATATATATATATATATATATACACATATACATATATATATAAAAGTATGTATGTGTATCTATAAATAACATTTTAAATATTTTTAATTGTAGATGAACACAATATCTTTATTTTGTTTTTTTATGTGGTCCTGAGAATCAAACCAATTCCTCACATGTGCCAGCCAGTGCTCTGTAACCAAGCTACTATCCCAGCACGTATAATGAAGTTTTGCTAAGTCATAAATGAGAATGATATCATGGCATTTGCTGGTACGTGAATGAAACAGGGAAATATATCATGCTAAGTAAAATAGACAAGAGAATTAGAAAGTAAAAGGTTTCCATCATTTGAAGAATGTTGTCTGTCATTTGAAGAAGATAGACAAAAATAAAGGGTAAAAATGGAAAATTTTATGAAAAATAAAAGATAGAACAGATGAGTAGAGGAAATGAATTAAGGCTGGAGAGAGGACGGAAAGCAAAGAGATCAATGGTGGAATGAATCTGAACAAAATTTACTGTGTATACATGTAAGGATACCACTGTGACAATGAACTTTATGTATATCCATAAAGCACAAATTCAGACAACTATAAACAAACAGAAAAATGATATGTGCACTAGAAGAAGGTAATATCAGGTGAAAGGATGGAAGGGAGCAGGAAAGTATTGGGTACTGTTATGGGGCACAACATAAGAACAGACCGATCACCACTGAGAAGTCCAAATTTGAGAGTCTTTATTAAGCCTGCTGACTGACTGTCTCACACAATGCCCCAAAAAATGGCTATTGGGAGAACAGTCCTGACCACAGGGTTGTAGGGGTTCTTATACCAAAAATCACATTAATCATAAGTGTCTGTTGCTATGATTTGAAATTACACATTAAAATCATGAGATTATTGACAGAGGGGGAAGTGGGTAAAAATGACCCTTACCTAGGTAAAAACTAAAGAATGGTTACTAACATTCACACAATCACTGTTCACATGGTACATTGTTTAGGAGCAATAGGAATTAAAAGAGAGCAATTCTTTAGTATATAGGATTTGCCATTGTATATTATTAAACATGTCACACCGTCACACCAAGTTACTGATGATGGGCACAGAGGTGGGCTGTTCCCATGGGAGAAGCTTATTTCCTACATAACATGGAGTCTCAGAGCAAAATGGAGTCTGTTTAGACATTTCCCTTAGAGTCTGGCCTATAACACTCTCATGGAGTCAGATCTGTCAGCCCATCACAGTACTTAATTGGAGAAAGTTTTATTCCATGCTTTAAAATTTTGTCAAAATTAATCCTGATCTTATGTACAACAATAATGAACCAAGAAAAAATATTAAACTACAATAAAAATCTACAAATACTGCATGAAAACTTGGAGAATGAACAATACATTTCCACATTCAATGGATCACTGATGAATTTGGGATCAATTTTTAAAAACCTCAGAATGAAATGAGAATAGAGATACAGCATCCAAGAATCTATGGGATACAATAAGAACAGTTCCTTTTTTTCAGTGTTTTATTTTACTTTATTGATGCAGATTTATACATAATACTGAAATTCTTTATGACATATACATAAATTTGCAAAGTTGTCCCTTTCTTTTCCCTTCCCATCTTTCTCCCCTAATCTAGGAAAAGCAGTTGTAAGAGGAAACTTCATAAAAATGACTCTCTACATTTAAAAATCTGAGAGATTTTAAATAAAATCCTAAACTTGCAAACCAAGGTATTAGAAAAACAACAATAAATCAATTTGAAAAAGTAGAATAAGAGAAATACTAATTATCAGATTTAAACTATAAGACAAAAAATAAAGGAAAAATACAAAGTAATAAAGGATTAGTTTAGTTTTGAAAAGGGAATCAAAATTGATATACCCCTAACCAAGGTAATGAAAGGAAAGAGAAAGAAGAAACAAATAAATAAACCTAGAAACCTAAAGAGAATTATTAAAACAGACATCACTTAAGTCCAGAACACTACTAGGAATAATCTAGAAAAACTTATTGTTCAATAAACAGGAACATTGAGAAAAACATTATGAAGACCGACATGGTAAAAAATGGAAAGCCTAGAAAATGTGTACAAAGTAGTAGATATGAATATAAACAACTCAAAATATAAATCAAAGGAATGCAAAAATCCAACATAATAATAGGCAATTATACTGAAGCAGTAATAAAAAGCCTCCAGGACCAGAGGAGAACACAGGCTGAATTTTATCAGATACTCAAAGAAGAACAGATACCAGTGCCCTACCATTATATGTAAGAGAGAAGGAAAGACACTTCCAAAGTAATTCTACAAAGTCAGTATTGCCCTGATTGAAAAGGAAAATAAGAACACAACGAGGAAAGAATAATACAGGATAATATCTTTGAGAGTTGTAGTCTAAAAATCTTTATAAAATACTTAAAAATATATTCAATATCACATTAAAAACAACAAACACTGCCAGAAAAAGTGGTGTATTTTTGCATTCCCAGAAATTCAGGAGGTTGTGTCAGGATTTGTAGTTTCAGTCAACCTGGGCAGTTTAGAGACCTGGGCTGAAATTGAACAACAAAAGGAGCTGCAGGTGTGGCCACTTGTAGAGTACACCTTGGTTAAGTCTCTGGGGACACACACACACACACACACACACACACACACACACGAACACACACCATACACCATGAGCCAGCTGGTTTTATTCTAGGAATGCAAGAATGGTTTAATATATAAAAACTAATAAAAATAATATACCACAGAAAGAATCAAGGGCACAATCATGAGTTAATTTCAATAGCTGCAGGAAAAGTCATTGAAAATATTCAATAGCCCTTCATTACAAAAGACTGAGGAACTGGAAAGAGGAGAAACTTACCATAACATACCACAGACCAAGTATAATTTTCCTTCATATATTAATTCTTTCTGTTTATTTTAATCAAGCCATACATTTGGCTTACGTTCTGATTCTTTTGTAACATGATGACTTACCACAGAATTGACTTCTCTCATCGTATTCTATAAATGTTGATTCTATACATAAACTACAACTGTTGCTATCCTTGTTATTAGGACCCTGAGGCCTTAAACTTATATCCAGTTTGTTTGGCATCATTATGTGCATATGAGAGATGATATGTATAAGAAAGTTGAGAACATACATTTTTTTAAAAAACTTTATCTTTGGGACAACTAATGTGAAGAGAAAATGTGGATTTGTCTTTATGCTACAGTATTCTACAAGAGTGGTTTCAACCACCTTTTTTTTCATGGTCAGCATTACAGTTGTCAGGTAATGCTCTGATTTCTTGTTCCCTAGTGTCAGTGTTTGCTTCTATAATAATAAAAACTAAGTAGAGAGTATAGGAAAAAGCTCCATTATTTCAAATCAATGAGCAGCTCAGCAATAGGTATTCTTCAAATAGTTTACACTCTTTCCTCAACTCATTAGAAGCTTGATGTAATTCTCCTCCTTCTTTGGGGACATTCTAAGAAGGAAAAAATATTTAGGAGTAAATAAACCAAATATGAAAAATTATCATAGTGGTTTCCTTTACTGCAGGATACAAGAGAAAGAAAACACATTTCTGAGCCATTCCAATATAAAATCAAACTTCAATTCTTCAACTTACTAAACTATGTCTTCTCATGGTGGTGAGAATGATTAGATAAGAGAGAGATCTGAAATGTTACTCACCTTACCTTCAAGATAATTGCACAAATACTGACATTCACAAAACTATTTTATTAATCCAAATTACCTAGGATAAATTATAGCCATCTGTAGTTTAAAGTGCTTTTAAAAAATTAGAAATTTAAATGTGGTGTTTTGAATGAACTTTTGTGACTTATGTTAGCACAAATTATCTCAAGAGTTGAGAGCATGAGACCTAAGCTTTAAGAGTTCCTTACAAATAAAATCAGTTGGAATCACAAGGACTATAAGCTCTGTCCATCCTGTGTGTCAAATAGCTAACAATAAATGTAACTATAAATGTTGATGCTTCCAAGAAAGAGAAGAATGCCACAATCTTGTGGTGGCAGTGAATAAAACCACACACAGTTACTGTAAGAAAAGATTTACTAAATAACCAAAGAATGGTGACAGATGTGGCTCAAAGAACAGGCATTGGAGAGATGCTTTCTGCAAGAGAATACTGAGTTTGAAGTAAATCATAAAAAAATAAGCAAATCTTCATCTTAAGTCCAAATATATGCTTCATGATTAAAGGAGACTTGGAGGATATTCTGGTTCCTACTTTCATATTTATGACATTTCTCTAACTTGTTTGCTTCTTTTTATGGCACCAATTCAAGGTAACTCACCTGAATTTATATATCCCAGACATCAAATGTGAATGCAAACTTAAAGCATAAGTTTTAGAATTTAGTAGAGTTAACCGATAGTCATTTCATGCTAGTTATTTAGAACACTTCATTAGATAGCAATTTTTCTACAAATTCATTCATGTTCAAAAAGTTAAGTTTTTTACACTTGAAACCTTATTGTAGCTGCACCAGAAAATATGCAATTATATTTTTAACTTTGAAAAGTTCATTAAAATTCAAAAGCTATAAAGTGAATACTTATGTAACTAAGCAAATAATTTTTACAATTTGGGATTTCAGAATGACCTAAGGGCTTGGATACTTTTAAATACTATGATACAAAAAATTATGAAACTAACATCATCATATGGTTATTGAGAGTCTCTGCTTCTAGATCTGGTTAATCTGGTTATTATTTTGAACAAGACATCTGGCTTCAATTAAATGAAGAATTTTAAATATACTCCTAGTGGAAAGAGCCAGAAAGCATGGTGAAATCCCTTTTAAATGCAAATATTTTATAATTCTATTGTATTTGCATACCTTTATTTATCTACTTAGTTTCATGTGATGGTGAAGATTGAACCTAGTGCCTCACACAGACTAGGCAAGTGATGTACCATTGAGCTACAACTGCAGTCCCTAATCCATAAATTAATATACATATTCTAAATTCCTATGTTTCCATAATTTCTAACATTATTTTAGTGTAAAAATGGAGCCAAGAATAGAAATAATGAAAATGTTCTGCTAGAAATGTATGGTAGTAAAATATAAAAGGTCTGATTTGTTGGAGACCACTGCCCTGTAGGGCCCACAGTGGTAGCTGCCCTCGCCCTAAGATGGCACCGAGAAGCCCAACTGCAAAGAAAAACAACTTTAAGGAAGTGCTTTCTATTGGCTGACTAATCTCCTCTGCATCTGTGATTAGCTCGTGATCAGTACATGTTCTCATTACCCACCATTAAGTCTCCACAAGCCAAACGCCTGACCCGTTAAGGTGATTGGCTGTTATATCCCATAAAGCTGCGTAATTTGCGCAGCGCGGGCAGGCAGCAGCGACGGGACAAGAGAAGAAGAAGAGAGAGCAGCAGCTGTGCAACAAGACAAGAAGAAGAAAGAGAGCTGTGCGGCGAGAAGAACAAGAAAAAGAAGATGGCGGCGGTGGAGGAAGAAGAACCAGGCACTGGGCTCAGAAGCTCTCCCATAAAAATAAAGACCTCAAAACTTCATCAGAGTGCCGAGTCTTCATTGTACTCGCTGGATGAGACATGATTTAAAAAAAAAAAAAAAAAACTGCAAGCAAAGTGCTTTACTTATTTCAAATTAAAGGCATGAGGGAAATACCTGATTCTACAAAAAATAATGAGAAAGAATGTAAAAATAATGTAAGTGTGATTTAAATTTCACACTAATTGAAACCTAACAAAAAAATCCTTGACCAAATTTTCTATTTCTCCTGCAATGAGAAATTTATTCCTAATACAATTTTACTGTCATATGTATTTTCCAACCCAATGTCCAACCCCTACACTAAACTACTCAATGGAACACTGGCATTTATACATGTTAAAAAATATCAATATAATTCTCTTAAAACTTTTTTTGAGTCAATTTCCAAAAAATATTAGGGAAACCATTGTTAAGTTTCAAGTATTAACACCTCCAATCTCGATATTACGATCAAGAAAATTATTTGCACAAAAATCACTTTACCTTTAAATGATATTGAGAGCAGAGCTCATCCAATGTAAGACAGGAACCATCAGGATCAGTTTCAGTGGGATGACTTTAGAGCAAAAATGTATAATAAAGTGGTTAGGTAGGTTTCTCTCAAGAAATTCTGGTGAAAATTTGGATTCACCTATATGAAATGCTATTTCTTGACTGATTTGATTAAAATATAAGCTGTTTTATAAAACTCTACCTCAACTTTTTCAAACTATGAAATAGTCAATCACCATACCCATTTTTTGGTGGACCTTAAATTAATTAATTAATTAATCTATTTGTGGTTCTGAGAATCTAAAGCAGTGCCTCACATGACAGGCAAGTGCTCTACACTGAGCCACAACACAACCCCTCAATGAACGCACTCTTAATTCCATTTCAGATTGACAGCCACTGTATTAGCAGAACTTGAGAACAGTTTACTCTCAGAAATTGCCTATCTTGAAGGCTGAACTTGAAATACAATTAATAGCTGTCATAATATTTTCTTTTTACCTGAAGTGGAACAGACCTTTGATAACCAAGACAAGGTAGCAAAAAAGTATAATTGCTTGATCCTAGTAATGTGATTAAAGTCAAATTTTTGTTTTAAAGGAAGAGCTGCCAGTGAGGACTATATTTAACTTATAGTTAAAGGCAACTACATAACTTGCACTTAGGAATCATAGAAGAATATAAAAGGAATTAAAAACATTTCTGTTTAAGATGGATGGTACAATCCAAGTGGGATATCCTAATATGGCCAGGTAAGTATGCATGTTAGATTTGAGTTCCAATACCTTCTAGTGACAGCAGTACTACCTATACATGCTGTTACCTCCTAAAATGTATGTCTAATTGATTCAGTCATTTGGCTAAAGAAATTTAATGAAACAATATTTTTTGTTACAGTACCAAAAAGTTGACTGCAGGCTCTTCCATGATGCTACTGAATTAGAATCTAATTCTAACCCCAACTTGGTATTTTACAAAAAGATATAATCTCTAAGATACTAGGAGTTTTATCTACTCAGCAAATACTCATTAGTATTTCTAGGGAAAAAATAGTTCAGTATGTAGCTTGTTCAAGTTGAATAGGTACCTTCAACTCATTATAAACAGGAGCCCATTTTTGTATTTGGCATTCACAAAATTTCATACCACAAATGTTTAAACAAATGTTTAAAAAATATGGATTAGGAAATAACATTTTAAATATTGGAAAATATTAAAGAAATACAGGGGGAAAAGATTTAATTGAAAGATTAAGATTTAAACCTGGGAAGCATTCAAGTAGCATTTGTTCAGGAATGCTTTTACTGAATATTTTTTTTATATTCTGCCTTTTGGAAAACTAACAAAATGCTCAAGTACAGTGCATGGTAATTGTATAAATGACATATTGTGATGTCAAGGGATTCCACCATGCTAGGTCTTGGTTATCATAGAAAATCTATCTCTACTCTAGAAACTGCAAGGTGTTTCAACCAGCTCAGATTTAGTTTTATGTGAATATAAAATATCATATTTCTTTGGAATGAATTTTTATAAATATTAAATGTAATAGGGTTTACAAAGGTCCTCTTTGCCAGGCATGGTGGCACATGTTTCTAATCCCAGATTTAGAAGGTTAAGGTAGGAGGATTACAAATTCAAGCCCAGCCTCAGCAAATTTGCAAGACACTCTCTCAAAATAAAAATAAAAATGACTGAGGATAAGACTCAGTGGTTAAGCATCCTGGGTTCAACCCCCAGTACCAAATTAAAAAAAAAAAAAAAAGAAAGGTCCTCCTTTCTGAACAAATTTGTGCTTAATACATTTATTGTACTTAATAATTCCAAGCGAAGGCTAGAAATGATAAATTTAACAATGCTCATAAATAGTTGAAGAATATCTTCAAATGAGTCTAGATAATAATGGAACATTTTAAAACCCACTATTAAAGTTAAATAACTCAAACCAAGCATGAACAAGATTCCTCTTCAATGGGTTTGAAGAACTTATGAAGGATGGACAATGGACAGCTTACAGAGTTCATCAGACTCAACTCAATACTTTCCAGGTGGGAAAACCAAAGGAGGGAGCAGCTTTCTGAATACCACAAATACAGCAGGGAGGTGCACAGGGGGAAGGCCACTTCATTGGTAACACTGCCAGACAGTTTCTACCTCTGCTCCACCTAAGGAATTTACAGTCTGTTTCAAGTTTTTTCTATATGCATAGACCAGTGAAGAGTATTTCTTTAAGAATTAAAATATATCTTTCACTTTCACTAACACCACCTGATCCTCAACTCACTTCTTTCCTATAGTTAAAGGGCAGTGATGCCCTTAAACTATAGAGGATGATACCTCATCCTCTATAGGCAAAACTAGTATGCCTCCAACTTTCAGTAATATCTTCATGTGATCTTCCTCATCCCTTTGCACTCTAGCTCCGCAATATTTCCAATCATACCGATGACTGTCAGATGCTATCTGAAGGCAACTGCCAACCACAAACATAGGCTCACAGAACTTAAACCTGCTTGGAAAAACAAATATGGTGTGATTCATTTAAACAAAATGTTAAATCTAAAATTACCACAATCCAGTCCTTTGAAGTAGTGGTTACCAAAGTTAATTATATGGACAAAATGATCATGAAATCTCATTTAAATAGATTCATGAGGCTAGAATTGGTCAAGTCTGTTGCCTATTCACCAGTCATTCAGGGTACATCTATTCAAAATATTAACCTATTTTTGGTCATACTGAAAATCCAATTAAGGCTTAAAAATAAATATAATGCAAAGTCCCTCACAACACCAATTTTATGATCATCCCCAAAATGATGTATCATGAAGAGTCATGAGATGAAAAAACGCTCTGTACATTAGACCATATTTTCCAAAACTCTTCAGGGTCCAATGGAAATGAGAAGGGCTCATATAAGTATTCATCATGTTTGATGTTTCTGAAGGTAATAGTGGAAGAACTTTGTCAAGAAGATATACCAAGGGCTGGAAATGTAATCTGGGTTTGACCTCCAGAACCACAAAATGAAGAGATCTCCAGAGAGTCAGAGAGACAGAGAGTCACAGACAGACCAATGTCCTCACCATAATCTCTTGGAACACTAAGATAAAGGAGGTTTTCTATTAAAAACTTGCTCAGCAACATTACAAAACTGGGACTGAGAGTAAAATAAACATTGGTTTCCTTCTGCTTTGGCCTCTAGAAGTTCCTCCAGGCCACTCATTCCTGGTGCTGGCTCATGGTACAGACTTATGCTTTTACAAGTTATTCTCATTACACTTATAATTTATTTCTTAGGTTCTGATAAAGAAAACTGAAAAGACAACACATAATCTACAGCTAAAACCCCAATATGCTAATAAGGTATGTATTTTTTAAAATTTTTAAAGTATGTAATCTTATCCTTTAAGTTGATTATAGTTGATGTAACCATACAGCAAAATCAACTATTATTTCAAAATGAAATAGTTTACATTGAAAGCTTTGTTATACATTAAAAGATGACACTACTGAAATCATAATGAGTTTTACTTTGTAATGCATATCCTGTTGCTAATTAATAGTGGACTAAGTTTCCATTAAAAGTCACTAAAACACACATTATGAACATAGGTTTAAAGAAAAGATTACCAGAACTATGCACTGTCCTTAATATGCTATGGGTCTGTTCGAGAGGGTAAGCAGAAGCAGGAAGAGCTAAAGGAGCTGGAAGTTGGGGTATTCAGTGTATACCTGCACTCTCATCTCCACACCCTCACAATAACCTGGTCCATGTCCCATTATTTCTTTTACTATAACAGCCACCCCACTGTTCAAATTTTTCTGGTCTGTTTTCTATCATTTTACTTCTCACTGCACAGAGTTAAGTTCAACCTTAGGCCTAGCACACAACATTTTCATAATTGCTAGGGTTCAGATATGGTGAGAATGTATCTCCAAAAGTTTGTGTACTAGAAACTTATCCCCCCGTTTGACAACATTTGAGAAGTGGTGAAATCATAAGAGGTAGAGTCTGGTAGGAGATCATTGGAAACCACCCTCAGAAAGGAATACTGCCGGGTCTGGGAATGTAGCTCAGTTGGTAGCATGCTTGCCTCCCAAGTATAAGGCCCTGGGTTCAATCCCTAGCACCACAAAAAGTAAATAAATAAATAAATAAATAAATAAATAAATAAATAAATAAATAGAAAGGAATACTGCCCATTTCATTGGGCTAGGCTAGCTTTCAGAGGACTAGACCTGTGTTAAGAAGTAGGGCCACCTCAGTTCTTGGACGCTTCCAGATATACTGCTCACCTCTCTCATGTAAGTTCCCTCCATCTGCCATGTTACACTGCTGCATGACAACCCCACCAGATGTTGCTGCAAGAATTTGAATTTTCAGTCTCCACAATCCTGATCCAACATAAACCTCTTTCTTTACCAAGTAGCCAGACTCAGGTATTCTGATAGAGCAACACAAAATAGATTAATACCGTCCATGATTCTACATCAAACTGACACTTTGGACTCATTCCCTAGCTCTACCCAACCTGCATATAACATTCTGCAGCCAGATTGAATTACTTGCTTCTAATTTTTTAATGGAAAACATTGTATAAATTGTTTTGAAACTGTGTATCTATGTATATGCTGTTCCTTTGATTTCCTTTCTTTAATAAATGTTTGCTATCCCTTTAATATACAGGACAAATATCAGCTTCACAATGAGATTTAATTTTTAAAAAATATAAACTTACTTAGAATAGGGATCATGTTTGATTTTTCTTTTATACAAGACTATATACCATAATCTCTGACTGCTGAAAATATGACCAAAATATGTTTTCTTTCTTTTAAGTAATAAGACATGTATAAACCACATGGTTTAATCTTTTTATCAAATTCATGGTAAGCATTCTTTTCTTTTAAAAGTTATTTTTAATAATTTCTATCTAAAATATTCTTAATTATGAATTTTAGATGTTTTAATTTTATAATATCTTACATCAGACAATTTTCAGGATAATGAGAATTCAGGATGCAGGAAATTTAACAACTAAAAAATTTTAAGTTATTAAATTTTTAACATCAAATCTTTTTTTTTATTTTATTGTAAACAAATGGGATACATGTTGCCTCTCTGTACATGGCGCAAAGGCATACCATTTGTGTAATCATAAATCTACATACAGTAATGTTGTTTGATTCATTCTCTTATTTTTTCCCTTCCCCCCCAAATCTTTTAAGTCAACCCAAAAGTATGGATTTTATAATAGTTTTCAGCTAACAAAGAAGTCATTATACCAGTTTTTCATGCTATAGTATGCATGCACTGAAGACAACAGGGCAGCTCTTTTTCTGTTTTGGATGGTGTAGAATAAATATCATATTAATAATAAAGGATTCAGGGAAGTTACAATATTAGTTTTAGTGCTATATATGGATATCATATAATTCTAAAAGTCACAAGACTGCTGTTATACACATTTTTGATGCTGTGTTATGATATCATATTTGTATTAAAGACCACAGGGAATTTACAATATCAGTAGAGGCCACAGCATGGATATCATATTAAAGTCAAAGGCCATAGTGGAAATGGTAGTGAAGAATGAAGAAACTTTGGATTGTTCAGAGTGGAGTGAGGGGATGGGTAGTGTGTGGGGAAGGGAAGGACTGTAGAAAGAGACAGTTATTATTACCCTATATATGTTATTACCCAATATACATTACCCTATATACATGTATGATTATACTACTGATGTGACTCAGCACCATGTATAGTCAGAGGAATGAGAAGTTATGCTCCACTTGCATTCAATGTATCAAAAAGCATTCTACTGTCATGTATAACCAGTTAGAACAAATTTTTAAAAATAGAAATTAAAAATCAAAGGCCAATTGGCAGCCATTAAATTACTTTTAGATTCTATAATATGGATATCATAATAGTATTAAAAGACACTGGGAAGCTATTTCATTAGTTTTTCATCTATATTATGGTTATAATATTAATATTAAAGTCCACACAGTAACTATCCATAGTACAGTATCTATAACTAATGTAATAATATTATTATAATAATAATATAGTACCTAAAACTAAACTAGTAGAATATCTAAAACTAATATAATACAGATATTACATTAGTAGTAAAGGGTACAAAGAACATATTTTATTAGTTTAAGATGCTAGAATATGCATTTATACTGGTTTTCAAGGGCAGATAATATTACTTTAAGTTGTTATAGTATGGATAAAACATTAATATTATATACATAGTGGAGATAGTATATTACTTTTAGATGCTATGACATGGAAATCACATTAACTTCATAGGCCACAGGAATGTTACTATTAAGAGTTATAGGCCACAGTATGGATCTTATGTAATATGAAAGACCAAGTTGGAATCACCCACCTCCTCTTCTTCCAACATGACAGACCAACTGTGTCTTTCACCAAGGACTTCCTGCTAGTGGAGTGGACACAGCCATCTACAAGAACATGACAGTGCCCAAGCAAATTATCAAGCAAGTAAATCACTGCAGCTAAGCAACACAAGGGCATTATGCACAGTGTGGATCATATTCTCAGGGAGCATGGAGTCCTGTCCTTCTGGCATGTAGCCTGGCCAATGTCATCAGATACTTCCCCATCCAGGCTGTCAAATTTCATTCAAAGGAAAACACAAGCAGATATTCCTGGGTGGTGTGGAAAAGATGACCCAGTATGGCAATACTTTGCAGGGAACCTGGCATCAGGTGGTGCTGCAGGATCCACATCCTTGTGTTTTGTGCATCCTGTTGATTTTGCCTAAACCTCTTTAGCAGCTGATGTAGAGAAAGTTGGAGCTGAAAGAGAATTCAAAGGCCTGCATGACTGACTTGTTAACATCTACAAATCTAATAGGATTGAGGGTCTGTACCAAGGCTTTGATGTTTCTGTGCAGGGCACTATCATCAACTGAGCTGGTGTACTTTGGTATCTGTGATCCTTCAAGGGGAATGCTTCTAGATCCCAAGAATACTCACATCTTTATCAGTTGGATGACCACAGTCTGTCACTGCCATTGCTGTATGACTTCCTATCCATTTGATACTGTTCACCACTGCATGATGATGCAGTTGGAGTGCAAAGAACTGACATCATGTCCAAAGACAAGCTTCACTGCTGGAGGAAGTTTGCTTGTGATGAAGGAGGCAAATCTTCTTCAAAGGCACATAGTCAAATATTCTCACAGGCACAGTATTGCTTTTGTACTTGTCACCTATGATGAAATAAAGAAGTTCACATAAGTTATTTCCTGGACTTTTTTCCTCTGTGAACAGGCATGTTGTATTATATAATGTGTCTTGGGCATTCTGAACCCTCTTGGCTGCTTATCAATGTCAATTATGTACTTGTTGAAAATGGGAATAAATAATATTCATCTGACCAGTTTTCTCTTAAAGCCATAATAATAGTGATGATGATGTTGTAACTCAATGATATTTTACATGCATATTTTTAGTTGTAGGTGGACACAATATATTCACTTTGTCTTCATGAGTTTCTGAGGATTGAACCCAGGGCTGCATATGTGCTAGGCGAGTGCTCTACCATTGAGCCACAACTCCAGCCTGGAATCATATTTTTTTCAGTCACTTTGGATAACAAATTTGGACAAATGAAAGTATCTAAAAACAAACAAACATAAAGACCAGGTGGAAGGTATTAAATTAGACTTAGATGCCATAATATGAATATCAAATTAGCATTAATGGTCACAGGACACCTATTATAAAAGAAGCTACAGTAGAATATAATTTATATTAGAAACCACAGTGCAGCTGTCGCCTTAGATACTATTGTATAGATATTATATTAGTGTGAAATGTCACAGGTTTCTATTTAATTAATTTTAGATCATATAGATTAGATATTGGTATTGCAGCCCACAGTGCAGCTATTATATCATTTTTACCTAGTATGGTATATATATCATATTAGTATTAAAGGCTAGAGGAAAAATAATACATTAGATTAAGATGCTGTCCAGAAGGTGGTCATTGTACTATGAAGGCAAAGGGAAGCTCTTATGATAGCTTTAAATGCTATAGTGTAGATATTATATTAGTACCAAAGGTCATATGGAAGCTCTTCCTTTATTCTTAAATGCTGTAGTCTGGATACCATATTAGCAATGATGATCAAAAGCAGCTACTTAATTAGTTTTAGAAGTTATATATGGATACTGTATTAATATTAGATGCTACAAATAAACCAATATATTACTTTTTTTTAGTGCAGGGGACTGACTGAACTCAGGGGCACTTAACCTATGAGCCACATCCCCAGTCTTATCTTTTACTTTATTTAGAGACAGGGTCTCACTGAGTTGCTTAGTGCCTCCCCATTTCTGAGGCTGGCTTTGAACTCACCATCATCCTGCCTCAGCCTCCTGAGCCACTGGGATTACAGGCACACACCACCACATCCAGCTCATTACATTACTTTTAAAAACTATATTATCAATATGATTTAGCCACAGGGTTGCCCTTTACCACTTTCTGATGCTGTAATATGAATATCACATCAATATTAGAAGCCAAAATTCAGATTATAATCAGATTCTCATGGCCTATTATGGATACCATATCAGTAATAAGGTCACAAGGCACCTATTTTTATCAGTTTTTGATACTACAATACGTATACCACATTGGTATTAAAGGCAACAAAGCAGCTATTTTAACAGTTTCTGATGCTATACTATAGATATAACACTCATACTAAAGCCCACAATGCAGGTAAAATGGTTTATTATTTTAGTCCTAAAGTCAACAATGTAGCTATTACATTGGTTTTTGACATTATAGCATGGATATTATTTTAAGATTAATGGCCAGAGGTAGGCTATATTAGTTTTTCATATTGCATATTGATATTCAATTGTAGTAAACACAAAAAATTCATTATACTAATTTTATCTGCATATATATACATATACATGTATATGTATATATATATGTAAAACATCAATATTAGAACCACAGGGCAACCTATTTTATTAGTTTTATATTCTTTAGTATGAATATTACATTAATATTAAAGTCTGCATAGGTGTATGACATATTAAGAAGCCACCATATGGATATAACATTAATGCTAAATGCCCCATTGTGGATATTACATAAGATTTTCATGCTAGAGTATGGATATGATATTAGCACTAAGGATCACAGGGCAGATTTTATGTTAATTTTAGATGTATATACAGATAACATATGGTACTAAAGGTCACAGTGCAGGAATTATGAACTTTACTTATAATAGTGTAGATACTGTATTGCTAATAGACACTACAAGGAAACCATTATGTTACTTTTAAATGTCTTATTATCAATATAATATTATTTATAAAGGCAAAAGGGCAACTCTATTACTATCAGATGCTATAGTATGAATACATTGTCATTATTAATGTCCATAAGACAAATATTTTATCTGTTTTCTATTCTAGAGCATCAGTATTAAAGACCACGTTGTAGCTATTTTATCACTTTCTCATCTGATAATGCAGATCTCATACCAGTACTAAAGGAAACAAGGCAAATATTTATCAGTTTTCAAAACTCTACAGTGGACATCTACCATATAGAAGGACACAGAGTAGCAGTTATATCACTTTTACATCATGAAATGGACAATTTATTAATATTAAAACCCACAGAAGAGCTGAAATATCATATAGGTTTAAAAGATAATACATTAGTACTAATGCAACAGTGCAGTTTTATTATCAGTGTTAATGATACTTGTGGATATTATATTATTATCAAAATATACAGGGAACAATCATATTAGTAATAAGTGATATTTATTAACTTTATCATATTAGAATTAAAGGCCACAATTTGTATAAATTATTTTGTGATGCTGTGCTATGCATATAACATTAATGCTAATGACCACACGGCATGTAAAATAAATTTTCACTTTGGTACCATATGCCACAAGGCAGGCACATTATCACATTTAAAAGCTACAATGTGGATGCCAGCTCAGCACTGAGGATCACAAGGCAGCACCTTTCAGTTCCTATGTTCTATTATGATAACTATCACTGCCAAAGACTTGGCAGCAGCTGCTCTATCACTTTCGATGCTCTAATATGCTTGTCACATCATACTAAAGTCTGCAAGGCACCTGTTACATGAATTCTTCATGGGTCCATGGGAATAGTGTACCAGTCCTAAAGGACACAGGGAAGCTATTTAATCAAGTTTTGATCCCACAACATGGACAACATAGCAATATTAAATGCCAAAGTATATCAATTTTATCACTTTTTCATGCTAAAATTTGAATCTACTTTCAGTTGTAAAGTCCAAAAGGCAGTTATTTTACCAGTTATAGATGCTATGAAATGGGTATCTGATCAGTACTGAAGGCCACAATGCATCTGTGACATTGGTTTACATTTAAACCAATAATTTACTAATTTGGAAAACCCCAGGGAGCTGTAATATCAATTTCAGTTTTCAAATACAGATGTCCTAGTAGCAGTAATGGCACACGGCATTTATTATATGGGAATTGAAGCTCTATGTGAATATTTGATTATTAATAAAGGCCTGCAGGGTATAATTAGTAACAAATGCCACCATATGGTTATCATATTAACATTAAAGTCCACACTATATATGATGTTATATGATCTGCATGAATACAAGTGACATTAATACTAATGACTACAGAGAATGCCACGTGGATTTTCTCTTTCATTCAAAAGACCACAAGGATGGCCCATTATCAGTTTTTAAAGCTATAATATGGATACCATGTCAGTATTGAGGGCCACAAGGCAGTTTTTCAATGCTATAAGGTGGATTTCAAATGAGTACTAAAATATACAGGTCATCTATTTTATCATTTTTACATGCTACAATATGAAAAACATCTTAATATGCAAGGCCACCAGGCAGCAATTTTATCAAATTTTGATACTTTAATAAGGACATCATGTTCCCAATAAGGCCACAGGCATGTAAAATGGATTATCATTTTCTACAAATGCACAAGGCAGACTTTACATTAGATTTGGATGTTATAGTGTGGCTAGCACATTAACATAAAAGGTCACAGGGAAGCAATAATATTAATTTTACATGCTATACCGTGATATCAAAATAGTATTATAACCACAATAAGTTATATTAATTTTACTTGCTAAACTATGGATATTTTATTATATTATTATTAAGGGGCATATGGCAGCTGTTATATGAGCATTAGGTGGTTATTATGGGTATCTTATTAGCATTAAAAGTCACAGGTTATGTATTATATTAGTTTCTTACAGTATGGATAAGACATTAATAATTTAGCACAATACGCAAAAAAATATGGATTATCATTTTAGTATGAAAGGCTGCCAGGTAGATATTATATTAATTTTGGATGCTATGTCATGTATATTTTATTAACATTAAAGGCTACAGGGAATCTAGCATATTAAATTTACATGTTATACTATGGATGTCTTAATAACAGTAAAACCACAGGGCAGTTATTAGCTTTACACGCTATGGTGTGGACATTGCATCAATATTAACAGCCACAGATTAGCTCTTATGTCTCTCTTAGATGCTACAGTATGGATAGTTTATTAATAATAAAGTTCACATGGCAGCTATAGTATTAGTTTTAGAGTTTATATGATGGATAATATATTAGTATTAAAGACAACAATGCAGTTATTTTATTACTTAAGAGTGTATACATTACATGAGGATTAAAAGCCAGTAGTCTGCTATTTTATTAGTTGTAGATGTCACAGTTTGCATATCATGTAAGTATTACAAGTCACAAGGGAACAATTACATTATTTTACATTGCCTATCATATTAATATGGTCATAGGCAAGCTACTATATTAACTCTAATTACTGTAGAATGGATGTACTGTATACTATAGTATTTAAGGATCATAGGGCAGCTACTATTTCATGTTCAAGGGTCAAGTTTTATATGTTATTAATATTAAAGGCCACAGAAAAACTATAATATTAGTTTTCCAGGTCACATTGTGGAAATAATATTAATATTAAATGCCACAGGATAGCTATTATATTATTGGCTACCTTACGGATATTGCATTAGTCATAAAGGCCACAGGAAAAGTACTTTATGAGTTTTAGATGCTACTCTATGTATGTTATGTAGTATTGAAAGGCCACAAGGCAGCTATTTCTTCAGCTTCATGCAGGATGACTTCCTCCAGAAGACCACACACAATGTGGACACAGAGAGAGAGAAAATTTCCCCATGAACCTGAAAGGTCCTGCCTCAGCCAGGTGAGCACAGTCAGTACTAACAGGACATTCTGCTTCAGTGCCTGAGATTACAGAGATGCTGTCCACCTCTGTGGCCTGGCTCCACCAGACCCAAAGACCCAGGATAAATATGAAGGTAAAAATAAACCCCAATAGAGAACAATGTAAAAAGTACCTGAAAGGCCCTCCTCAACCTTGTTAAGGTCATTGGAACAAGGATGGTCTGAGAAAGTGTTCACCCACAAAGAGAAGTCTATAGGGACAGGAACTGAATGTCATTTGGGATTCTGGATGGGGTCCTGGAACAGGAAGAGGCAGAACTGAGAATCCAAAGGAAATGCAACTGCACTTAGTGATAGCACACCAGTGTTTGTTCTTCATGACACCTTTTCTAGGATGTTAATCCATTTGAGACAGTGCACATAAATTACATCAAAAGGAAAAAGAGGATGAGGCTTCCTGGGAAATCTCTGCACTTTCTATTTCTTTGCAATTTCTGTAAAAGATAAAAACTACTCAAAAATAAATCCTTAAGACATGATTATACGTTTTCAAACACTTGGTTGTTTATACAATTATAATTGCTGATAACTAACATTCTAACTAGTTCTGTATGTTTCTATGAATCCAGAAAGTATTTTAACAGAAAATCAAACCTTTTCACCTAATATAATTCAAGATAGTACCACTTTTACAGGTTTTATGTTGAAATAAAAATACACATAGGTCAATTTATACTTTTATGCAGTCACTAGGTACTGGTGTGACTTCTAAAAACTTGACCACTTGTGCTAGAGGAAAAATTAACATTTTAGAGACTACTTCAACTCACAACTGGACTTCCTCAATAAAGGGACTTTCACTGTGACTGGGTCACTTATCCCAAAGAATCGCTGTCGTTTTATTATTTCTATTGATACTCTTTATCAGTAATAAATTCAAATTGTCATTTGACAAATAGTCAAAGAGAAGAAAAAGATAAACAGGATTGGCAACCACAGTGGATAATGCCTAGTGAGCAGAACAGGTTAGAAGGACACCAGAGTCCATTGCCTCCACAATGCTCTGCAGGAAGTGGAGAAACTGGGGAAACAGTCCATGGATGATCTTAGGTGATGCTATTTTTTTTTTTTTTTTTTTTTTTTTGCTGTACTGAGGATTGAACTCAGGGCCTTGTACTTGCAAGGCAAGCACTCTACCAGCTGAGCTATTTCCCCAGCCTGATACTGCTATGTTTTGAAAAATTACTTTTCCATTTAGAAATCACAAACCATTATTGGCAGTCCAAACTCTTGAATGGTTCCAAATTTAGTTGAACTTCTAAGTGATTTTATTATCACTCTATACGGTCATAAAATTTATAACTAAAAGATCTAGGTGGTGGGGATGCAGTTCAACAAAAGAACACTTGTCTAGCATGCAGGAGGCCCTGAGTTCAAACTCCAGCACACAAAAAAAGAACTATGTTTTATTTATGTAATCAAGTACAAAATGAATAATCACTTCTTCTAGCAAAGCGTTTTAGGGCTGAAAGAGTGGACACTATCAAAATAAAAATATTCAAAAAAAATTAAAAAATTAAAAATAATAAAAAGGAAAATATTCTCCTCAGAGTGGATTGCACAGCTAGACTATCATGAACAGTAGTGCCTCATTATAAAGCATGTTCATATTAAGCATAAATCAAAACAAAAAAGACTTTACTGACTGTTGACAAGGGAAAATGAGCATAGTCTAGCTTAGGAAAGGACACATTTGAATCATATAATACATCAGAAGCATATAATACAAAGTGCCAGAACAAGCTAGGCACTTTGACACTAAGTGCTGTTACCTTAGCACTTGACAGGCTAAGGATGGGGATGACATATTTGCAACCCACCTGGACAATTATCCAAGACCCTTTCTCAAAATAAAACATTTAATTCATTCTGCTATTTTTCCCCACCCCTCCCACCCTCAAAGAAGATTAAAACATTTAAATGTCTGGGGATGTATGTAGCTCAGTGCTTGTCTAGGACATGCTACAATGGTCACTTGGTTCAATTCTCACTGCCAAAAATGGTACAGGCTGTGATGGGTTAATAAATTTGGTTCCATGAGAATGTTATGGGCCAGAGTATAAGGGAATTGACTAAACAGACTCCATTTTGCTCTGAGACTCCATGTTATATGCGAAATAAGTTTCTCCCATGGGAAAACCTGAGAACACCCCGCCTCTGTGCTCATTATAAGTTACTTGGTGTGACATGTTTAATAATATACAATGACAAATCCTATGTAGTCAAGAATTGCTCTTTTTTGATTCCTATTGCTCCTAAACAATGTACCATGTGAACAGTGATTGTGTGAATGTTAGTAACCATTCCTTAGTTTGTACTTAGGTAAGTGTCATTTTGACCCACTTCCCCTTCTGTTGATGACCTCATGATGTTAATGTGTAATTTCAAATCATAGCAACAGACACTTATGATTAATGGGATTTTTGGTATAAGAACCCCTACAACCCTGTGGTCAGGCTGTTCTCCCAGTAGCCTTTTTTTGGGGCATTGTATGAGACAGTCAGCCAGCCAGCTTAATAAAGACTCTCAAATTTGGACTTCTCAGTGGTGATCGGTCTGTTCTTAAGTTTCGCCCCATAACACAGGCCAGACATTTGATAATAGAACAGGGTAGAAGTCATTATGCCAACCTCCCAAAATGATCAAACTAATTTGCACTATGCTCAGCTCATAATATAACATGTCAAATTCCTCTTTCTACTAATTCAAATTTGATGACATTTTAAATATAATAAAAATTGTATGTACTTTGTTAGTAAATTCAACAAAATGAGAGGTATACATGACTTTGATCTGAAAACCATAGGGGCACTGCTATTATGATAAAACCTAGTCATGGTACTTCCTGTGACAATAGGCCAATCCCCTTGATGGCAAGAAATAAGAGAAAATTCTTTCTGATAAATGTACAACTTTAGGAAGAGAAATGGATACATTTTCTAAGTTTGAAAATTAGAAAAGAAAATGATTTTCAAAAGATTGCTTTTATAAATATATCAGAATTACCAAAAGCAACTGCAGTCTTGTCTCTTAAATAATATAATTATTTGAGTCCTGAGAAAATTTCATATAGAGTGGTTTTCAATATCATGTCATATAATAGCTGGCATTAAATATATCACCATTCTGCTTCTAGCTTCTAAAAAGGATTTGAAATTTTTTCTTAGAATAAAGTCATCCGAATTAGGAAGATTCATTTTGGTATATGTGTATGTATATGTGTGTGTGTGTGTGTTGCTGAGATCCAAGCCAGGGTTTCTCATATGCTAAATATGTGTTCTGTCATACTGATATGCACACAGTTGACCCACCTTAAGCTGCCTTCTGATAATGCCCCAAAATGCTCTGCCTTGACCCGCCCCAATCTTCCAACCCACTCTGCCCTGCCCCAACACTCCTTGCCTTGCCCCACCACTCCTTGCCCCTCCCTGCCCTGCCTTGCCCTGTCCTGATTGGAGGGTGGTCTGACCCGAGGGCAGTGACCTTACCAAGAGAGAGTGTGTCACCAATGGGGGTAGCTGCCCCAGGTTGGGTCAGGTATGTGGAGTCCCTGGCCTCCCATCCATGTATGACCAGTCCCTGAGGCCTCCCTGTCCTAGATCCCCAACCTCCAGCCCTATAACCCTGGGGTTGGTCTCAGATCAAGCTCCCACTTCCCAAAGACACACCAACCTGAGTCTCAGCCAAGGGTGGAGGCCTTACCTGAGGGCAGCTACTGAGGCGGCCTTACCTGAGGGTGGCGGTAGGCAGCTTTACCTGGGGCAGCAGCCTTACTGGAGGAAAGCTGCCTTTCCCAAGGGCAGTCCTCCCCGAGGAAAGGCTGTCCACCTGACCCAAGGGGAAGGGTGGCGGTCTGGTGAACACAGCGGCACGTGGTGCACACAGCATGTCTCCGCCAGCTCTGAAGCAGCCAGACACCAACACCGGACAAGATGCCAGACCTGCGCTGCTCATTCATCTTTCCAGCCCGGGCACCACCTGAGAGCTGGGCATGAGCAAGAAAACCCAGCAGCCTGGGCATTCCCTATGTGACTCTGCCCACTGTGGACTTTCCATGTCTAAGTCCCAAACCACTGGAGATTAGCTTTAGGGGCCGGAGGTTCCTGTGGGGAGGAGATCCCTCAAGAGGCAAAGCGCTGCTTCTGGCCCTCCTGTCTTTCTTTAGGCACTGGTGAGCACATGACACAGCACGTTCAAGTGAGAGTCCCTGCAGAGATCCTGGGGAAGAAGACACTTCCAAGTCCCAGCCGCACCCCAGGGATGGGGTCTCCCGCTGCTGGGTGTATTCAGTTTGCTTTCCTGGGTCGGGGACAATTTCTCACAGGGTGAGTTTCTAGAGACTTTTTTGAAGGGTGCTCGCTAAAGAGTCTGAAGTTCTCAGGGCTTTCCCATAATGGGATGTTTTAAAGTGTCCACTTAGGGGACAAGTTTGGCTCTGTTCGCTAGGCTGGGTCCCCTTACACTGGAGTGGCAGCGAGCAGTCCTTGACTCTCGAACCCTCGACCCTCTATCTGGGGCGTGCACTAATAGGAGCTGCCCACCCACCCCTACACCATACCAGACCGGTGAGTGTTCATTTGGGAGCCCCCTTCATCCTGCACAGTGCCCAGTCACTGGGGGTTCATCTGGGAGCCCCCTCCTACATGGCCTGCTAGTATGTGTTGGGTACTGTGGCCTGATAGGTCCAACTGCTTGCCAGATGGGCAGGGTTCCTGGGAGAGCTAGGGATCATGGGAGAGCAAGAGCTCTGCATTTTGCAGATCTGATTTTAGGTGGAGGGGTGCAGAAAGCGGAAAGCCACACAGAGTGGAGGGGGCTTCAGTCTGAACCATGCTGAGTCCTGCCAACACAAAGCAGATTCTCCTGGCGAACTATGTGGAGTATTACCTGGCCTCCATCAACTCTCTGCCTTTATACCTGAAGATAAATGTCTCAGTGATGCAGGAGATTGAAGCAAAATGCCAAGAAATTCTGAAAGAACACGATGAACATGATGAGAAGTTGAAATGAAAGACAGATGGTGCCCCAAAATTCCGAGTGCTGCACTGCATCCAGAAAGCCCTGATTTGGAGCAAGGAGATGTGCGATGAGACAATTCAGATCCTGAGTCAGACAATGGAGATGGTGGAGAGTGAGAACAGAGAAGTGGACAGTCACATGGAATTCTTAGAGACACCTCAAGAGATCAAGGACACCACTGGAAACAGATGCAATGCTGGCCAAGAGAAGGCAAAGAACAATACTGTTGCACAGGCAGAAAAGACAAATTACAAGCATACCCTGTGGCCACTCAACAATGTGAATCATGTGATGAATGTACCTAATAATAATCATGACCATGATGACATCACCTCAAGAACACCCAAGGAAAAGTGTGCAAGGACCTCAAAGAACAGGCTTCACGGCCAAAGCACAGAAGTAAGCAAACCCTGAAAACCTTCTCAGTGATGCAAATGAGCCTATATACTGTCTGTGCAATCAGGTGGCCTATGGAGAAATGATACATTGCAGAAATAAAAAGTGCCCCCACCGTATGGTTCTATTTCTCCTTCTTGGGACTCAGTCACAGCCAAAGGACAAGTGACAATGTACCAAGTGTAAGGGCAGAAATTAGAAAATGATGGGCAAAGCATTGCAGAAGTCCAAAAAAAAAAATTCTATAAGAGGTAGTTTGTGGACATTCTCTAGTAGAACAGAATCAGCCTGTATGTGTATTGCATTGCCACCAATGTTGAGGTAATTGTCAAATGTATATTTTCAATAAATGTTAGAAAGGTGCAGTTCTATACTTTGGGAGGGCAGTGATTCTCTCAGCATTTCATTTTCACTGGCCACATGTGTGAGAAGACAGTGTTCTTTGGATCAAAATTTTAGAAACTACAAGTTATAAGTTTGAATTAAACACTTTAAAAAATGTGTCCACATACCTTCCTGAATTCCTGCCCCCCAAGTCCTTGGTAAGCAGTTCCTAACCCTGAGCCCCTCACCTCAGTTTCCTGAATATGGACCTACTGCTCCCCAAGACCTTGGCCTGACTGGGGAATGGAGCTTTGAACAGTCAACAAGTGCATAAAACTCAACAAACTGAAGATGTGCACCCTTAGTGTGCAATGAAACCCTCACTGTGGCTTCTGGAATTCACATAAATCCCTCACTCTGGACTCTGACACTTACATAATAGCATAACAGTGGCCCCTGACAGTACTAGGATAGTTCACTGGGCTCTGACACTATATAATATTATATCATGGCCTCTTAAACTAACATAATATACTCACTGTGACACTGAACACTCATTTACTATCCTCCTTGTGTCCTATGACACTGACATAATATCCCATTTTGTCCTCTTACATTCATTTAATAATCTGAATATGATTATATCCACATTATATCCTCACTGATCTCTGATGTTTATATGATAACTTCCATGTAGCCTCTGACATTCACATTTTGTCTTCACTTGTCCTGTGACTCTAACAAAATACACTCATCCTAACCTGTTACAGTCATAAAATGTCCACACTATGGCCCCTGATGTTGAAAATATTTTCCCAATATATCCTCTGAGACATAATATCCTCACTTTTCCTGTGTCACCCACATAACATTCTGTGTGACCTCTGATACTCATGAATTATTCCCACTGTGAACTCTCACACTCAAATGATACCTTTACTGTGACCTTTGACACTGACTTAATACCCTCAGTTTGGCCTCAGATTATATCCTAAGTGTGATCACTGACATTCACATGATACACTCACTGTGGCCTCTGATGCTTACTTAATACCCTCAACATGACTTATGACTCTCACATTATAACCTCATTTTGATCTCTGATACTGACATAATATCCTCACTGTGGTCTCAGATATTCACATAATAACTGCTCTGGTACCTCTGACACTTCTAATACTCTCAGTCTGACCTCTGACACTCATATAATAATCTCACTGTGACCTCTGATTCAGATGTAATATCCTTTCTGTGACTTCTGACTCACATGATTCCCTCAAAATGGCCTCTGACACTCACGTAATACCTTCACTTTGGTTCATGCCACTCAAATATTATCCTCAATTTGTCCTGTCACTTACATAATATTTCACTGTGATCTCTGACATTCAGGTATTAACCTCTGTTTTACCACTGATGCTCACCAAATACCCACATGGTGACCCCTGAAACTCACATTATACCATCAACATGGCCTCTTAAACTCACATAATATCCCCATAGTGACATCTGACACTGAAAACATATCCTACCTTTGACCTCTGTCATGCAAAAAATACCTTCAGTGTGACTTCAGGTACAATCATGATACTTTTACTGAGGCCTCTGAAACTGACATAGTAATCACATTTCTTTCTCTGATGCTCATATCTCCTCATAGTGGCCTCTGAAACTCACATAAAACCCTAAGAGTGATTTAACAACCTCACTGTGACTGCTGACACTGACCTAATGTAATTATTGCTTCCCATGATACTCACTTTAACTCCCTATGGCATATGACACTCAAAGAATATCTTCACTATGACTCTGATAGTCACAAAATAGCCTGACTTGACTTCTGACACTCAACAATATCCTCACTCTGACATCTCACACTCACAAAATAAGCACATTGTCACTTGTGACATTCAAAAATATCCTCACTTGCCCTTTGACACTAATGTCATACCCTTAAGGTGATATTTGGCACATTATACCTTCACTCTGACCTCTGAAACAAATGTCCTCCCTTGGCCTCTATCACTGACATAATATCCTCATCTAATATCTCACATTCACAGATTACCCTCATTGTGACCTCTAACACTTACTTAATACCCTCACTGTGGTCTATGACACTCATAAAATATACTCACTGTGGTCTCCAACAGACACATAATACCCTCTGTGGCCTCTAATTCTGAAATAATATCCTCAGTGTGACCTCTGCTACTCACATAATAACCTCAGTGTGACTTCTCTCACACACATACTATCCGTACATGGCCTGAATCACTAACAGCATACCCACAATGTGTCCTCTGGCTCACACATAATTCCCCTTCTGAGCCCTGTAACACTCAAATAATATTCTCATTGTTTTTTTTTTTTCCAGAAACTGACATAATACCTCTGTCACCAATCACTCACATTATGTCCTCACTGTGATCTTTGACACTCACATTATTTACTGAAATGACTTTGGACACTTTCATTTATCTTCACTGGTGAATCTGATAGTCACCTAATTTCTTCACTTGTTATGTGACACTCACATGATATCCTCACTCTGAGTCTGATAGTCACATAATATCCTCACATGACGTCTGATACTCATATAATGTCCTCACTGAAACCTCTTATATTCATAATATAACCTCACTGGGACCTCCATAATACTTACTCACTGGGACCTTATGAAATACTCTCACTATGGATTATGATATTCATAAAATATTCTCACTTGACTTCTGACACTAATATAATATTCACACTTTAACCACTGACACTCAAATTATAACCTCACTGTGATCTCAGACACTCATATCATGCACTCAATTTGACCTCTGACACAGATATTATATCCTTAATTGGTCTGTGACACATAATATCATTAATACTACCTCTGACACATAATAACTTTACTGTGACCTCTCGCACTCACATAATACCCTCACTGTACCCTCTGATACTCAAATAAATCCCCAATTCTTGTCTCTGACAATTAATAATACACATATTTTGACTTCGGACATATACTACTACCACTCTGGTCTCTGTAATTCACAGAATATTGCACTGTGTCCTCTGAAACTCACATGAATATATTCACTGTGTCCGCTGACACACATAAAATATCCTCACTTTGACCTCTGACATTGACATAATACACTCATTGTGATGTCTGAAACTGATAAAATATCCTCTTTGTGAATTCTTGCACTCATAATGTCATCATTTTGGTCTCTGATACTGACATAGTATCCTCATTCTAACCTGTGATACTCATATAATACCCATGGATTGGCCTCACTACTCACATATTACATGCAATGTGACTTGTCATGCACGTAATACCTGTTTGTGACCTAAGACACTCACATCATGCTTGCTATGTAGCCTGTAATACTCATATAATATCCATATTTGGTCTCTGATATTTTAAAATGAATTCAAACTGGCCTCTGACACTCACATAATATTCTAACTGTGACCTCTGTCACTCACGTAATATACTCACTTTTGCCCCTGATATTTACACAATATCCTCACTTGGCATATGACACTCATAAAATGCCATCACTATTACCTTGACACTCATAAAATACTCAAAATGTGGCCTCTAATACTCACCAAGTACCTTTAATTTGGCCTTATACATTCACATAATATAATTGTCACCTCTGACACTTACATAATACTCTCACTATGGTCCAAGACAGTCACTATGATTGGGACACTCATAATATCCTCAAGCTGGTCTCTGATGTGACAAAATATTCTAACTCTGACCACTGATACCCACATAATTTCCATAGTATAGCCTCTCAAACTCATACAATATACTTTCTGGGAGAGTTGCCACTCACATAATATCATCATTTGGTTCTGACACTCATTTAATACCATCACTGTGGCCTCTGACACTTACATAATATTCACAATTAAACCTCTGACATTTACCTCACTCTGGACTCTGAAACTCACAAAATAACATTACAGTGGCCTCTGACATTAACATAATATCCTCAATGTGGCCTCTGATATTTATATAATACCCTCACTGTGGCCAATCAGACTCACATCATCCCTCATTGTAGCCTCTCACACTGACATAATATCATCAGTCTTACCACTGACACATAATATTTTCAATGTGACCACTGTGACCACTGTCACTCATTGAGTATCTTCTCTGAGGTTTCTGACATTCAATAAACACAGTCTGACCTCTGACACTGATAAAATGTCATCAGTGTGGCCTCAGACATTTATATCAAATCCTCACTGTGCCTTCTGACACACAATATTCTCACTATGGTCTTTGACTCTCACATAATATCCTGTTTCCTCTGACACTCATATAATTTACTATTGCCATGATGATCACATAATATCATCCCTTGGTCTGACTCATAAAATTCCCTCACTATTACCTTGATACTCACATAAAACCCTGATTTTGGCCTCTGATACTCACATATAAACCTCAATGTGGCCTCTGACTTTCACATAATATCTTTACTGTGACCTCTGAAACTCACAAAATAAGATGTGACCTCTCAAATTCACATGATACCTCACTTTGGACTCTGACATTCACACAATATCCTCACCATGAATAATTACATACACATAATGTCCACACTATAACCTCTGACTCTTACATAATACTTTTCCTCTGATCTCTGACACACTTAAAATATCCTCTATGTGGCCTCTTAAACTCACATTATAACCTCACTATAACATCTGACACTCACATAAAGTCCTTACCTGGCCCCTGATATTCATATAATATACTTACTATGGCCTCAGTTTCTCACATAATATTCTCACTCTGACCACTAACCTTGAAAAACTGTCCTCACTGTAGCCACTGAAATCCAGATATTACCCTCAATGTGGCCTCTGACACATAATGTCTTCACTCTAGCAGCTCACATTCACATAATACCTTTAATATGCCTACCAACACACACATAATACCTTCATTAATTCTCTGACACTCAGTAATTACCTCACTATAGTCACTGACCCAGAATATCTTTATGTGGTCTATGAAACTTACTTATACTCATTCTTGTCCATTTACATAATATTTTACCTTCACTTCTAACACTCACATAATATTTTCACTGTGGCCTAAAATACAGAGTATTTTCTCTATGGACTCTCCAATTTATATACAATCCTAGCTTGACCACTTTTTTAAAAATACCATTTGTTTTTTTAAAGGTTAACATGTAAGTTACAGAAAAAATAAAAATACAAGCATAGAACAGAGTTATTAATTTGCAAGCAGCTTACTTGGTAATGCCTTCCATGTCTTGAGTATATATACACAACATCACATTTTATGTGATTGAGGTCATTGTATCATCCTTTTCCAAACATGAATATTCACCAAAACAAAATCTAAAGCCTACCTCATTTGACCACTTAAATCTACATAATATTATAACTCTGACACAAGAAACTCACATAAATACCTTCACTCTGACACTCTGACACTCATACAATATTTACACTTTACCTCCAACTCTAACATAATACCTTCACTGTGGAACCTGACACTCACATAATACACTCATTGTGACTGAAGACACTAATACCCTTAATGTGACTTGACACTCACATAATATCCTTAGTATGCACTGTGTCCTTTAGTATTAACATAATATTCATACATTAGAATTTATAACTAGGTTTCAAGATGGCGGCCGAGAGGGTGGCTGCATTTCATGTTGCTCCAGGACTCAGGATTCAAAAGAGGAGATATTGAGACACTTGGGACAAATGCAAAGCAACCAGGTGACTCTCTCCCATTGGGGAGGCGTCCCGGATGGGGCAGTAGTCCCGGAACGAAGGGAACATTGTGAAGTACAGCTGCCGGTGAGACGCCACTCCCCCCGCTGGAGCAGTGAACTCGGACAACTGGGAGTGTCATAGAGGAGGCCGCTCAGCACAGCGCTGGGACTCGGAGCAACCACTGGGGCTCCAGCGGCTGCCCAGGGGAAGAGTGGTGAGGAGAGCTATGTGGACTCAGAACACCGGGGCCTGCCCTGAGGAGGAGGAGGAGAAGCGTGGCCGCTTGGATTCGGAGTGACTGCACCAGAGCTATAGGCGGTTGCCAGAGGAGAAGCCACGCGGCGAGCTGTTTGGACTTAGAGCAACGCTTCTGAACACCAGGGCCTGCCCTGAGGATGAAGAGGAGGAGGAGCGTGGCCGCTTGGATTCGGAGTGGCTATGCCAGAGCTACAGGCGGTTGCCAGAGGAGGGGCTGTGTGGCGAGCTGTTTGGACTCAGACTGCTTCTGAACACTGGGGCCTGCCCGGAGGAGTAGGAGTAGGAGGAGGAGGAGTGCAGCGGGTCGTTTGGACCCACAGTGGCTGCATTAGAGCTCCAGGCAGCTGCTCACAGGAGGCGGCGATTGGTGAGTTGCTTGGACTTAAAGTGAGAGCTCCTGAACACAGGGGGGGTGCCTGGAGGAGAAGCACGGTGGGTCGCTTGGTCTCGAGTGGCCGCACTAGAGCTCCGGGCGGTTGCCCAGAGGACGCGTGTAGCGGGTCACGTGGATTCAGAGCCACTCAGAGCAACCGCTCCTGAACACCCGAGGAGTTATCTGGAGAAGGAGGAGGAACAGGGAGGGGCACTTTGACTCAGAGTGATTGATTGCCCAGGGTTACAGGTGTTTGGTGGGAGGAGGAGGCACGCAGTGAGTTTCTTGGACTCCTAGTGACTGCACCGGAATACTGGGCAGCTGTCTGGTGGAAGAGGCGTGTGGCGGATCTCTGGGACTCAGAGTGATTGTACGGGGCTCCAGGTGGCTGCTCAGAGGAGGGGCCACATACAGGTGATTAGGAGCAGAGCAGGGTCCCAGGATTTAGGAGGCTTCTGGGTGGAAGAGCTGCACAGAGACAGGCTTAGGGGTGGAGTGAAGGTACCAGCACTGCGGGCAGATTCCCTGAGGAAGGGCAGCCTAAGGAGATTCATCTGCGAAGGGTGAGGCTCCCAGGCCCAGGAGGTAGGGCCAGGCCCCTGGGAACTTTACAGAGGAAGGCAGCCCAGCCCAGGCGGTAGCTGTAAATTGAGGGGAACCTCTAGGAGGGAACTGACCAGTGAGACCTCCCCACTGGGTGAGTCCTCCCTGCCGGGTGAGGTTTCCCCACAAGGACGGAAAAACCAGAGACTCAGGCCCAAACAGGCCTTGCCTCAGCCCGCAGCCTAGTTCCACTTTGGATGACCATTGGTCAACAAGTGGAGGCACCTCTGCCCACTAGCACGGAATATACCCCACCTGAAGGCCATCGTGCCTAGAGAGGCAGCTTCCTTGTGGAGCACCGCATTATCAACTTCCTCCAAGACTTCAGCCTACTGAAGGCGAAGGGGGGATATATAGAGAAATCTTCAGGGACATTGTAAGTCAATAGAGGAAATCTGCAATATCTCAGCGGTCAACTGATACCTGAACAATATGAGAAAACAAGGAAAGAAAATGCTGCAAACAAATCTAGATGTTACATCAATAAAACCCAATGACAGCATGGCAGAAGAAATGACAGAAAAGGAGTTCAGAATGTATATAATTAAAATGATCAGAGAAGCAAACGATGAGATGAAAGAGCAAATGCACGCACTGAATGATGAGATGAAAGAGCAAATGCAGGCATTGAATGATCGCAACAATCGACAATTAAAAGAGCAAATACAGGAAGCAAAAGATCATTTCAATAAAGAGTTAGAGATATTAAATAAAACAAACAGAAATCCTTGACATGAAGGAAACAATAAACCAAATTAAGAACTCTATAGAAATCATATCCAGTAGAATAGAACACCTGGAAGACAGAACCTCAGACATTGAAGACAAAATATTTAACCTTGAAAACAAAGTTGAACAAACAGAGAAGATGGTAAGAAACCATGAACAGGATCTACAAGAACTATGGGATATCATGAAAAGGCCAAATTTAAGAATTATTGGGATTGAGGAAGGCCTAGAGAAAAAAGCCAAAGGAATGAACAATTTATTCAATGAAATAATATCAGAAAATTTCCCAAATCTGAAAAATGAAATGGAAAATCAAGTTCAAGAGGCTTATAGGACCCCACATACACAAAATTACAACAGACCCACACCAAGTCACATTATAATGAAAATACCGAACATACAAAATAAAGACAGAGTTTTAAAGGCTGTGAGAGAAAAGAACCAAATTACATTCAGGGGGAAACCAATACAGATATCAGCAGATTTTTCAATCCAGACCCTAAAAGCTACAAGGGCCTGGAACAACATTTTTCAAGCCCTGAAAGAAAATGGATGCCAACCAAGAATCTTAAACCCAGCAAAACTTACCTTCAAATTTGACGATGAAATAAAAACCTTCCATGATAATCAAAAGCTAAAAGAATTTACAAAAAGAAAGCCAGCATTACAGAACATTCTCAGCAAAATATTCCATGAGGAAGAGATGAAAAACAAAGAAGCAAATCAGCAAAGGGAGGAATTATCCTAAAAGAATTGTCAAATAAAGGAGGAAACAAGTTGTGTCAAACAAATAAATAAATAAAATTTTAAAAATGAACCAAATGACCGGGAAACCAAATCATATCACAATAATAACCCTGAATGTTAATGGCCTGAATTCATCAATCAAAAGACATAGACTGGCAGATTGGATTAAAAAGAAAGATCCAACAATATGTTGCCTGCAAGAGACTCACCTCATAGAAAAAGATACCCATAGACTAAAGGTAAAAGGATGGGGAAAAACATACCATGTACATGGACTCATCAAAAAAGCTGGTGTATCCATCCTCATTTCCGATAATGTGGACTTCAAGCCAAAGTTAGTCCGAAGGGATAAAGAAGGTCATTTCATACTGCTTAAGGGAAGCATAAATCAGCAAGATATAACAATCATAAACATCTATGCCCCAAACAGTGGCTCATCCATGTATGTCAAACAAATGCTTCTCAATTTCAGAAACCAAATAGACCATAACACAATAATACTAGGTGATTTTAACACGCCTCTCTCACCACTGGACAGATCTTCCTGACAAAAATTGAACAAAGAAACCATAGATCTCAATAACACAATCAATAATTTAGACTTAATGGACATTTATAGAATATACCATCCAACCAAGAGCGAATACACTTTCTTCTCAGCAGCACATGGATCCTTCTCTAAAGTAGACCATGTATTATGCCACAAAGCTAATGTTGGCAAATACAAGAAGATAGAGACACTACCATGTATTCTATCAGATCATAATGGATTGACGTTAGAAATAAATGAAAGAGTAAAACACAGAAACTATTCCAACATCTGGAGATTAAACAATATGGTATTATATAATGAATGGATAACAGAAGATATTAGGAAGAAAATTAAAAAATTCTTAGAGGTAAATGAGAACAAAGAAATATCATATCAAAATCTCTGGGACACTATGAAAGCAGTAGTTAGAGGGAAATTTATTTCATGGAGCGCATTTAATAAAACAAGTAAAACTCAACAAATAAACGACCTAACACTACAGCTCAACGCCCTAGAAAAAGAAGAACAGACCAGCACCAAAAGTAATAGAAGACAGGAAATAGTTAAACTCAGAGCTGAAATCAATGAAATTGAAACAAAAGAAACAATACAAAAAATTGACAAAATAAATAGTTGGTACTTCGAAAAAATAAACATAATTGATAAACCTTTAGCCACACTAACAAAGAGAAGACGAGAGAAAACCCAAATCACTAAAATTCGGAATGAACAAGGAAATATCACAACAGACAAGTTTTAAATAGAAGACATAATTAGAAGCTATTTTGAAAATCTATACTCCAACAAAATAGAAAATTTTGAAGACATCAACAGGTTTCTAGAGACATATGAATTGCCTAAACTGAACGAGGAGGACATACACAATTTAAATAGACAAATTTCAAGTACTGAAATAGAAGAAGTCATCAAAAGCCTACCAACAAAGAAAAGTCCGGGACCAGATGGGTTCTCAGCCGAGTTCTACAAAACCTTTAAGAAGAGCTCATTCCAATACTTCTCAAAGTATTCCATAAAATAGAAGAGGAGGGAACCCTCCCAAACTCATTCTCTGAAGCCAGTATCACACTGATACCTAAACCAGACAGAGACTCAACAAGGAAAGAAAATTTCAGACCAATATCCTTAATGAACATTGACGCAAAAATTCTCAACAAAATTTTAGCAAATCGCATAGAAAAACATATTAAAAAGATAGTGCACCATGATCAAGTGGGTTTCATCCCAGGGATGTAAGGTTGGTTCAACATCAGGAAATCAATAAACATAATTCACCATATCAATAGACTTAAAGTCAAGAATCACATGATTATTTCAATAGATGCAGAAAAAGCATTTGATACAGCACCCCTTCCTGCTCAAAACACTAGAAAAAATAGGGATAGTGGGAACATTCCTTAACATTGTAAAGGCCATTTATGCTAAGCTCATGGCTAATATCATTCTAAATGGTGAAAAACTGAAAGCATTCCCCCTAAAAACTGGAACAAGGCAGGGATGCCCTCTTTCACCACTTCTATTCAACATCGTTCTTGAGACTCTAGACAGAGCAATTAGACAAACCAAAGAAATTAAAGGGATATGAATTAGGAACGAAGAACTCAAACTATCCCTGTTTGCTGATGACATGATTATATATTTAGAGGAACCTGGAAATTCCACCAGAAAACTCTTAGAACTCATAAGTGAATTCAGTAAAGTAGCAGGTTACAAGATCAATGCTCATAAATCCAACGCATTTTTATACATAAGTGATGAATCTTCAGAAAGAGAATTTAGGAAAACTACCCCATTCACAATAGCCTCAAAAAAAAATAAAATACTTGGGAATCAATCTCACAAAAGAGGTGAAAGTCCTCTACAATGAGAACTATACAACACTAAAGAAAGAAATTGAAGAACACATTAGAAGATGGAAAGATCTTCCATGTTCTTGGATAGGAAGAATTAATATTGTCAAAATGGCCATACTACCTAAAGTGCTATACAAATTCAATGCAATTCCAATTAAAATCCCAATGACGTACCTTACAGAAATAGAGCAAGCAATTATGAAATTCATCTGGAAGTATAAGAAATCCAGAATAGCTAAAGCAATCCTTAGCAGGAAGAGTGAAATAGGGGGTATTGCAATACCAGATCTTCAACTCTACTACAAAGCAATAGTAACAAAAACGGCATGGTATTGGTACCAAAATAGAAAGGTAGATCAATGGTACAGAATAGAGGACATGGACACAAACCCAAATAAATACAATTTTCTCATACTAGACAAAGCTGCCAAAAATATGCAATGGAGAAAAGATAGCCTCTTCAACAAATGGTGCTGGGAGAATTGGAAATCCATATGCAACAGAATGAAATTAAACCCATATCTCTCACCATGCATGAAACTAAACTCAAAATGGATTAGGGACCTCGGAATCAGACCAGAGACCCTGCAGATTATAGAAGAAAAAGTAGGTCCAGATCTTCAACATGTCGGCTTAGGACCAGACTTCCTTAACTTGACTCCCGTAGCACAAGAAATAAAAGCAAGAATCAATTACTGGGATAAATTCAAACTAAAAAGCTTTCTCTCAGCAAAGGAAACTATCAGCAATGTGAAGAAAGAGCCTACAGAGTGGGAGAATATCTTTGCCAATCATACTTCAGATAGAGCACTAATCTCCAGAATCTATAAAGAACTCAGAAATTTCTACACCAAGAATGCAAATAATCCAATCGACAAATGGGCTAAGGAAATGAACAGACACTTCACAGAAGAAGATCTACAAGCAATCAACAAACATATGGAAAAATGTTCAACATCTCTAGTAATAAGAGAAATGCAAATCAAAACCACCCTAAGATTCCATCTCACCCCAATTAGAATGGTGATTATCAAGAATACGAGTAACAACAGGTGTTGGTGAGGATGTGGGGAGAAAGGTACACTCATACATTGCTGGTGGGTTGCAAATTAGTGCAGCCACTCTGGAAAGCACTGTGGAGTTCCTTAGAAAACTTGGAATGGACCCTCCATTTTACCCAGCTCTCCCACTCCTTGGCCTATATCCAAAGGACTTAAAATCAGCATACTACAGAGATACAGCCACATCAATGTTCATAGCTGCTCAATTCACAATAGCCAGACTGTGGAATCAACCTAGATGCCCTTCAATTGATGAGTGGATCAAGAAACTGTGGTATATATATATACAATGGAATATTACTCAGCCATAAAGAATGATAAAATTATGGCATTTGCAGGCAAATGGATGAAATTGGAGAATATCATGATAAGTGAGATAAGCAAATCAAAAAGCCAAAGGACGAATGGTATCGCTAATAAGTGGAGGATGACGCATAATGGGTGGGAGGGAAGGTTTAGTGTTAGGGTTAGAGTTAGGGTTAGGGAGGGGGTCAAGTATGGAGGAAGGAAGTACTGTATAGAGGGAAAAGAGTGGTGGGAGGGTTGGGGGAATGGAAAAAATAACAGCATGAATCAAACAACGTTGTTCTATGTAAATTTATGATTACACAAATGGTATGCCTTTACGCCATGTACAAACAGAGAAACAACATGTATCCCTTTTGTTTACAATTACAAAAATAAAAAATAAAAATTAAAAAAAAAGAATTTATAACTAATGTAGTAGTTGTCCTTTGACTTTTAATTCCAACATATTATCAATCGTTTTACATCCAAAATTAATAGTTTCCCCAAGTCCTTTTAAATTTATGTAATATGAAATATGTGGCCTCTTTAACTCATATAAATTCTGTCCTTTGGTGCTGGGTTTGTGGCTTACTGTCAGAGCACTTGCCTAGCACAAGTGAGCCACTGGATTCAATTCTGAGCAACACATAAATAATAAATAAATGAAATTCAATTTAAAAAAGAATTCTGTTATTTTTTAAACTTTCTCTTGTTCTTTCTATGCTGATATTATATTCATACTATAGCATTAAAACTGCTATAATTTTAGACTTTGGCTGTTCATACTAACATGCTTTCCATTCTATAAAATCTAAACCCAAGAGTATAGCTGCCTGGCTTGGTACCCTTAATATGAATGTGATAAATTTGTTGTGCCCTCTAAAAATAATAGCTGTCATATGTTCTTTAAAGCTAAAGAAATATTCTTACTGTTCCACATTAAACTAATACGGTAGAATCCTGGAACCATAAAGATGATCACAATATCCAGAGTGACCATCTAAAACACATATAATAACTCCCCTGTAGACTTCCTTCAATAATAATACAATATTCCTATTATGACCATTCCATGTCCTTTTTTAACATTATATGCATACAATAGCATGGAAAGTTATACAAGAGCTGTTCTGTCCTTTAATATTAATATAATTTGTCTGATATTACAACATCAAACATGGATATCACAGCCATTCAGAGTACTCAAATACTAATATAATATCCAAACTACAGTATCAAATATGAATGTAGAAGCTGTGCTGTGGCCTCTAAATCTAATGTGTTATTCATAGCCTAGCATCTAAAATGAATATACTAGTTCCCCTTTACCTTGAAATACTAATATGACATCCATATTATCGCCTAAAATAATCAATAAAATATAGTCCTCTAGCCTTTAATATTACTATATGCCATCTTTTCCATAAATCCTGAAACCAATATAATAAGTTACTTTTGGATTTTAGTATTCATATAATATCCTTGATATAACATCTAAAACTAGTAAACAGGTGTTCTGCAGCATTTAACATTAGCATATGTATATTATACAACATTATGATAATAAAATATCTGCATTTTTGGCACTAAATAATTTTTATGAGTTATCATTAAAATTAATGTATTAACTACCATGTTGATTTTAATCCTAAGATGATATGCATTCTTGAGTTCCTAAAATTGACCTAAAATTTATTTGTGGCTTGTAATACTAATATAATATCCATACAATGACATATCAAACAGATATGATAGCTGCCTTTTAAAATTGATGTAATATTCATACTATAGGAAGTACAACTAATATAATAATGGCCCTGAGGTTTTATCCTATTACACTATCCATAGTATAGCGTTTAATATCAATGTAATAGCTTCTATAGATCTTGGATATTCATAGAAGTGGTGTGCAATAGCATCCAAAAAATACAATAGCCATTATGTAGTCTATTATGCAAAAATAATATCATAATAAAACACCTCAAGATAATGCAATATCTGTCCTTAGTTATTAATAGTAATACCAATACTACAGCATCCAAAAGTGATATAATAGTTGTCCTGTGGATTGTAGTCCTATTATAGAATTCATTCTATTTTAGAATTCTCATGACTAGGGCTGCTCTTCATGAGCTTCACATGGAGCAAGCAGAGAGGTAAGACAGATCACTAACTGGAACCAGGATGCAAGTTCTCAATAGGCACCATTAGAAACACACTATGCCCAAACAGCTGCTTTTCTGAACTGAAAGAGTTCAGAAGGCAGCTGATCAAGCCATATAAAAAGCATCATTTTTGTCCCATTTCTCTGGCATCTAGGATTTGAACCTTCATATCTGAGTTGCTGTGTTGCACCTGAGACAAACCAGGTCACCCCTAAGTTCCATGGTCTCTTTGTCAGGATCACCATACCCTGAGTATAAAGCTGCAGATGTGAGGACATGAGGAGGGACATATATATCCTGCACTGTCTTGCTGCTCTTTGCTAACACAAGACCAGAGGGCAAAGTCTGTGGGGTGTGTTTCCAGGTGTCTCAATCTCACACTGATATTAATTGTTCTGGGCTTCACACCGTGCCTTTAATCACTGTATTTGCCTAATTTGGATTTCAGTAAGGAAGCTGTGGTCATAATATATCACCGTAAAATTTTTATTTTGTCTACATTTGTCTAGCTTTAAGAAAAATAATAATTGTAAAAGTCTGTAGGTTCTTGTGATTTTTCTATTGAGAGTTTGGCACACTACACCTTTTTCTTGGATGCTCTTCTTCCAAAGGGAATAGTACACCACTCAGAGCTTGGTGCCTAAGTGTTTGGATCTGATGATACAGTGTTTCAGAGTGTGATGGTAAGGACTGCGACAACTGGGAACAGAACCATGTTGAGGATATTGATAGAAAGAAGTATTAGAGGCAAGGGACTAACACTCAGGTAGGTTTCATTGATATACTTACTCCTGGGACTTCTTTGTTAAGACAGTGAATCTGTTTCCAGTGGAATGAAACCCCTCTGGAACCCAGGATTCATCACCCCTTTTCTGTTATTCTTTCTTCTCCTGTTTTGGAGAATTAGGCAATGATCCCAGCAAATCAAGTTTTAGGCATTTTCAAAGAGCAGTCAATGAAGAGAAACTATCACTAGCTGACCTTGTTAGCTTAAAGGATTTTTACAGTGACTTGGAAACTGACTGAACTTCTGCTCATTTGTTGGTCCTGTCAGGCCTGTCAAGCTCATACAGAGCTCTTTTCCCTTCCTGAAGAAACTTATTGTATAGGAAATGTTGTCACATAATGCCATAATATAATAAGATGAATACCTACAGGAGCAGGAGATAAGAGGGGAGAATTTTCCATTACTTTGATTTTTACCAGCTTAAAAAACAGGGACTATTTCCTTTTTTTTTTTAATTCACTGGTGCCTCAGGACTTACAAACTCAGCACCATTCAGAGTTGCAGGTCTTCCTTGTGGTGATTCTCCCCATTTGTTGTTCCAAGCAAATTTCAAGGAACAGAGAAGCATTCATCCATTCTCTATCCTGAGAGCCCTCAACAGGGGTGATTGCTCATGAGTACTGATATTCAAATCTTTCCAAACCAGTGCTCTATCATCAGACTCTCACCTTTGTGGGAAGGTAATGAGAAGCCAAATAGTTCTGTGTGCACAAGCAATATGGTTGTAAGCCTTTGAGATGGTTAGGTAATTTTTTATGTTTCTTAATAGAAGAGAAAAAGATCAGCTTCTTGTGTTCATTCAAATGTGGGCACAGGACATCCAGTGAACCTGCATTAGATTAATGACTATCCCCTGAAGAGAGTGGTTACATAGTCCTTTTCCATTTTTCAAAACTGAATTGTCAGTCCTTCGCTCTGCTCTAGTAACCTTAGCTATTGAATAAGTACTGACTTCTGAGTTTGTTCTTTGTTCTTCTACTGATGCCTTCTTTCCAAATTTTAGTTAGAAGAGTAGAAACAACAATACACAAACAATGCCACACACAAAAAGAAGTGACTTGCTGTGACCTTGAAAGAAGCAATGCAGATGTTTCCTAAAGAAATAGAGAAAGATAATTCCAATCCCATGATTGCGATCACGGTATTGAACAATGTTTTGGTAATTTCACACCCTCAATTCTTCTTGATAAAAATTGCATTCATGAATTTTATAATCAAAATATTTTCATTTATGTGAGGAATTTAGAAATGGAAACACAAATGCCAGTTTCTTGATATTTAATGGGGTCCCTGGAACTATGCTTGCTGCCACACAATCTTTTCCAAAATATCTCTGGAATTATAGCAGTGCCACTGCAATGGGACTATGGAGACAAAGAAATGAGACATCTGATGACTCTATCTTGGAAGTGAAATACTATGGCTCTTGCTGATTTATTTTTCTTTGAAACCAGATGCTGATGTGGATTCATGTAGATTGGGAAGCTAAAGGTTTTGGACATTAGAATTCTCTACTGCCAGTGATCCCTCGTATTGTACCCACATCATAAAATGAGAAGAAATATCGAAACAATTCTAAATTTCATGGGAAGCATTGGAAAGTCTATGGCACAGGGAGTCTGCCTTTGAAAATCAGTAATGACAAATTTCCAGTGGGGCACAGTGGAGACAAGGACAATGTATAAGATGATTTCCCCTCTTTCACTTTTGGACTCACATCATGGTACAGTTGTATGTCATCCCTTGTCCTTCTCCATTCTGTGTTGTGTTTTTTGTATGTTGGTGCATTACAGACACATGACTCAAATATTAGGGTTCTAAAGGAGTGCATATATAAAAGGCCTTATACACCTGATGACAACTTCAAAAGCATACACTAGAATAATCCCAGGGGAATAAATGGCAAAAGTATGGAACCCTTGTAAGGAATAATGACTTCTTCAGGACCACCCACATGGCCAGAAGGAGGAAATGGGTCTGATTCAAATTGTCTCTCCAAACCAGATGAGGTGGCTACACCTGGGACAATCTGGGGACCAGATTCAGGGAGTGTTGTAATCATGTCCAATTGTGTTTAAGTCAAGGGAAGATGGGTGGAATCTGCATCTCAGTGGGCCATTATAACCATCATGTATGAGAAAGTGCTTTGGGTATGGAGTCCCTAAGTAAGTGACCTCACTTCCTTGGCAGCAGAAAACACAGAACTTGGAACCCTAGTAGCTAAGCACTCACATTCCACATAAGCTCCCATTCTGCTCACTTGTTTTGAGACAGCAAGTCCAGAGCCAGGAATTCTTGTTGTCTACTCATCTTTTGATGCTTATTTCTTATTAAAGTCCCTAGGAGGGGCCTTTTCCAAGATTGGAAGCACTGTATCAATGTTGGGACCAACAACTCTGGCAATAATTCCCAAGAAGACCAGAGGTGCAAAAGGACAGGCCATTGTTAGTGAGTAGAGTCTAGCCCTCCACTCAGATTCCCATTTAGATAGCACCAGACCCTCAGAAGTTTTTGTCTCTGTGTGATTATATTTGTGTCTCATATTTGTGACTCATTGAATTTGATGTTGATCAAGCTGTGATACTACCCTTTAAAAGAGTGCCACCTTACATCATTCCCTCCACACCTGAGAGAGACATAACTACATATTTGAGTAAGTATAAACTAGTACTCCAAAGCCCTAGTAGCTACACTTCTTAGCAAGTCTTCTCTAAACACCTTAAACAGCCATTTTACTTACCTGAGAGAGCCTTCAATAAGCACCTCAGAGAGAACTTCTATCTCATCACAGACATCTTTCCTATACACTGAAAATTGCCCTTTTATTGACTTCACTCTCATCAATAAGCTTTCCTACAAACCTTATAAAGCCCTCCTACACCCTTCAGAGGGTCCTCCCTACATGTCAGAGAGCCCACCCTACATAAAAATGAGAACCCACTTAACACCTCAGAGAATCTTTTATTGACACTTAAAACTCACTTCCCTACACATCTAAATAATGACTCCCTACTAATACCAAGAGCTTTTCCTACACACCTCAAATTCCCATTCATATACCCCATAGGGACACTGTCTCCACACTTTATTGAGCAACACCTACACAACTCAGAAGCCTTTCTTATACACCCCAGAGAGTACTCCCTTAAATTCCTGTGAGATGTTAATTCAAACCTCAGAATTCTCATGCTACAAACAACACACCCTAGTACACAACTTGGATACAACTTATTACTCACTAAAATGCACTCTCTGCCTCTGAGAGTTGGCCTAATACACCTCAGAGAATCTGGATACACTGTTGAGTGGCATTCCTAAACAATGTAGGAATTCCTCCTATTATAC